>NW_006438073.1:3723075-3726659 GCF_000325575.1 Pteropus alecto
TGGTGGCCATCGCGAGCGCCCCCAGGACCGGCCCTGTAAGTGCTGAGAACATCAGCCTGGGCCAAAGAAACTGCCTTCCCCTTTTTCTAAAACAGGTCCTTGTCATTTGTTTGCGGGAACGGGGCAGGTTTCCCTGGCAAGCTGGCTCTTAACTTTGTAGGGGATTTTATTGGGATAGCGCGCTTACCGGGGCTCCCACTGAAACTTAACCGCATCCAGGAGAGGGAAGGAGTTGTCACTGTCGCCCAGCATAGCAGGGGAGGAGCATTTTCTTCTTTGAGAAAAAGAAAAGCAACTCTAAGCCAGTTGAGCTTGAGGTCCCAGGCTTCCCTGTGTGGCCAGCAGGAAAGTGGGTAGCCTGGCCTTTCTGATGGAGTCAGGGACGGAGGGTGTCAGCTGCTGCAGAGGGCGGAAGCGTGTTGGGCTGGATGGCTCAGGCCGCTGGGTGTCAGAAGGACAAGGACCAAGGACACAACCCTAGAGATTGTGTTAAACCCGAAGCTTCCTCATTAAAGGGAGTGCAGAGCGGACGGAGGAGTATCGCCTCTCGGCTCCCCGCTTCCCATAAACCAGGCGTTTCTGGAGCAGATCCCCTCAGGGCAGCCCCCAGGGGACAGTGGCCACCCCCTTGAGCTGGGCTGGGTGTTCCCTTCTCTGGCCACCAGGGTGCCAGCCCTGGGACAGGGGTCACTATCTGGGTCCAGCACTGTCTGAAGTACTTGTGGACACAAACGAGTATGAGACAGCCCTGCGCCCGGTAGCTTAGGGTCTGGCTGGCAGACGGGTCTGATGCACGTGGAAGTCATCGAGAAGGAAGCGGGCGGGCAGGATTGCGCTCACTACGCGCCAGATGCTGGGGGCAGGGACTTCGCGTGTGGCCTCCGATCGATACTTCACGGTGACCCTGTGAGGTGGCGGTTACTGTCCCTTGCACAGAGAAGGGAATAGGGGTTTGGAGAGGTCAGTCACGCGCCCCAGGATGTAGACAGGGAAAGGCCGTGTGCATGGTGGAAGACGGGGGGTGGAGCCCCGCATGGGGCTCTGCCTGGTGGTCTGGATGAGCGCATCTGGCCACAGAGACACCTGGCCCACAGGCAGATGTGGGCCCCACCGGTCAGCGAAGGCAGGCCTTGGCGGGTCTGATTTCCTTCGTCTCCTGCTTTGTCGCCCAGATGACAGCAGCCCAGCTGACATATTTGCCGTGGGGTTCGAAGAGATGGTGGAATTGAGTGCCGGGAACATCGTCAATGCCAGGTAAGGGGCCGGGTGCAAGGGCTGTAGGTGAGCGACGTGGAACCCCCCGAGGGTTTCTCGAGCCAGGTGCAGGCCCAGGGGGCGGTCCTGCATCCGAGTCCACTGACCTCAGCCCCCGCTGTGGAGGGCCCTCTGACTGCAGTGCTTCGCTGCTCATTATGGACATAGCGACAGGCGGGTCGTCACTGTACCTTCTCTGAGGCACTGCTGCCTCGGCCCCGTGTGCTGGGAGCTGGTGTGTGAGCCTGGAGCCGGGGCAGAGGGCGGCCTGGAGGGTGCCGGTCGCCTTTCCTGGGGGGAGGCGAGGACGCAGGAGTGTGGGGAGGAGGTACCGCTCCACCAGGTCCTCAGGAAGGACACCGCCAGGTGGCAAGTCAGCCAGACCTTCTCTTTCCTAAACTGGTGCAGCTTTATTTCTGAACAAATGAGAAAACCAGAGTCTCTGGAGCTCTCACGAGCAAGGTCCCGTGCTGGGTTTCAGGCAGCAGGGGTGGGGTGCAGTGTGTGCTGTGATGTGTGTGACACAACCGGGGCGGGGGTTGTGGTAGAAGCCCCCATCTCTGACGCAAGGGTTCCTCGTCCACTGGAGAGGCACAGGGTGATCCCGGGGGGTGGTGCCTGGTGGCGGTCCCCGAGGCGGCTGTGGGGGAGCTTACGGGTGAGAAGTCAGTGACAGCTGTCTCTTCTCATCAGGTCCTTCACCTGCAGCTCGAGAGCCTGGGGCTGAGTTCAAAGCCCGTCGCCGACCGCTTCGTGGAGTCCTTCAAAGCCATGTGGTCCCTGAATGGGCACAGCCTGAGCAAGATGTTCACAGGCAGTCGGGCCCTGGAGGGGAAGGCCAAGGTCGGGGCAGGCCGCAGGGAAGTGTGGGGAAGGATGGGGGCCTGCGGGATTCCGTCTCACGGCCCGTGGTCCGGCTCTCGGCAGGTGGGGAAGCTGAAGGACGGGGCCCGCTCCGTGTCTCGCACCATCCAGTCCAACTTCTTTGACGGGGTGAAGCAGGAAGCCATCAAACTGCTGCTGGTCGGGGACGTCTACACCGAGGAGGCTGTGGACAAAGGAAGGATGCTGCTGGACAACACGGCCCTGCTGGGTACGGCGGCCCCTGCTCTGTGGCGTGAAGGCACCCGCTGCCCCACCCCCGGGGGGCATGGAGGAGGTGCTAGCCAGCCCTTCCACCCCTCACGTGACCCCAGCTGGCTGGAGGTGGACACTCCCGAGCTGTAGGGCAGAGGGAGGGAGCCTCTGTGCTCTGCACCCTGCTGTGAGTTCAGCTGGACCAGTTGACACGAGCGGTTTGCAACTGTGTTCGGTATTCTTTTATGAGATGGCCAGTCGTGTGTGGCCACAAGAGGAGGCAGAGCGACTCAGGAGAAAAAACAAAGTTTTTTATATTCACGGGGCCTAGAGATGGCAGGGTTCGGGGCCACCCAGGGCCACATGGAAAATCCCCAGGGCGGCCAGGAGGCAGAAGGCAGGAGCCAGGGAGCACATAGGCCACGGCCTTTATCGGGGTTTCCGTGGGAAAGGCAGGGCAGGGCAAGCAGCGTGGGGCTGGCCAGTTTGAATGGTTCTGGTGGGCTCTGGCTGCCCGGTTCCTGGTCCTGGGATGGCTACGCTAAGGAATATTGCGTCCCGGGGTGTAGAGAGGAGACAGGAACGTGGATGGGTTCGTTTTCACATTGCACACGTATCCTGGGCTTCTTTACAACAGCCGATGTGTAGAAACAACCTCAGTGTCTGCGGTTGTTGTATATAATGCGATATTACTCGGCCATAAGAGAGATGAAATATTGCCATTGGCAACAACATGGATATCTTGAGGGTATTATGCGGAGTGAAATAAGTCAGGTGGAAAAGGACAAAAACCATACGTTTCACTCCTGTGCGGTGGAATATGCAGAGGAGGCGAAGGAAGAAAACAAAACCAGAATAAACTCACAGATTCAGACAACAGAATGGTGGTCACGAGAAGGGAAGGGGGTGGAGTGGAGATGAATGTGGGGAAAGGGGGTTAATTGTATGGCGATGGATGGAAACTAGACTTTTGATGGCGAGCATGCAGCAGAGGATACAGGTACCGAATTATGGTATCGTACGCCGGAAACGTCTATGATGTCATTAGCCAATGTTATCTTAATGAAAATAATTTTAAAAAGAAAAGACAAATTGGCTATGCCCGGGATGGCAGTGTCTCCCCAGCCAAAAAGGTTTCTTAAGATGACTAAAGTTTTCGTAATATACACAGAAAATAAAAATATGCATACAATGCCAGCTGTCACTGCGTTTCCCAGGCCCCTGTGCCTTGTGGCCTCGAGTGGCGGCCCACC
>NW_006438073.1:3731096-3731585 GCF_000325575.1 Pteropus alecto
ATAGGCCACGGCCTTTATCGGGGTTTCCGTGGGAAAGGCAGGGCAGGGCAAGCAGCGTGGGGCTGGCCAGTTTGAATGGTTCTGGTGGGCTCTGGCTGCCCGGTTCCTGGTCCTGGGATGGCTACGCTAAGGAATATTGCGTCCCGGGGTGTAGAGAGGAGACAGGAACGTGGATGGGTTCGTTTTCACATTGCACACGTATCCTGGGCTTCTTTACAACAGCCGATGTGTAGAAACAACCTCAGTGTCTGCGGTTGTTGTATATAATGCGCTATTACTCGGCCATAAGAGAGATGAAATATTGCCATTGGCAACAACATGGATATCTTGAGGGTATTATGCGGAGTGAAATAAGTCAGGTGGAAAAGGACAAAAACCATACGTTTCACTCCTGTGGAATAAAAAATGCAGAGGAGGCGAAGGAAGAAAACAAAACCAGAATAAACTCACAGATTCAGACAACAGAATGGTGGTCACGAGAAGGGCAGG
>NW_006438073.1:3735079-3738579 GCF_000325575.1 Pteropus alecto
CTGCGTCTCCTGCTTTGTCGCCCAGATGACAGCAGCCCAGCTGACATATTTGCCGTGGGGTTCGAAGAGATGGTGGAATTGAGTGCCGGGAACATCGTCAATGCCAGGTAAGGGGCCGGGTGCAAGGGCTGTAGGTGAGCGACGTGGAACCCACCGAGGGTTTCCCGAGCCAGGTGCAGGCCCAGGGGGCGGTCCGGCATCCGAGTCCGCTGACCTCAGCCCCCGCTGTGGAGGGCCCTCTGACTGCAGTGCTTCGCTGCTCATTACGGACATAGCGACAGGCGGGTCGTCACTGTACCTTCTCTGAGGCACTGCTGCCTCGGCCCCGTGTGCTGGGAGCTGGTGTGTGAGCCTGGAGCCGGGGCAGAGGGCGGCCTGGAGGGTGCCGGTCGCCTTTCCTGGGGGGAGGCGAGGACGCAGGAGTGTGGGGAGGAGGTACCGCTCCACCAGGTCCTCAGGAAGGACACCGCCAGGTGGCAAGTCAGCCAGACCTTCTCTTTCCTAAACTGGTGCAGCTTTATTTTTCTGAACAAGAGAAAACCAGAGTCTCTGGAGCTCTCACGAGCAAGGTCCCGTGCTGGGTTTCAGGCAGCAGGGGTGGGGTGCAGTGTGTGCTGTGATGTGTGTGACACAACCGGAACTCTACGGATCGTCCCATCCGCCGCGGGATCACGGCCCGGCACGAAGGGAATGCGGTCGGCAGGCCGTCCACCTGTAAAAGGAAGAAGCGAAGGGCTGGGGGGTCTGTGGGTGGGAGAGCCCACCTCCAGCTGACTGGACGGCATCATTCCTTCCCAGCACCACCAACAGGAAGATGTGGGGCGAGCAGCTTCAGAGAGCCATCTCCCGCTCCCATCGGTACATCCTCTTGACTTCGGCACAGCTGGTGGGCGTCTGCCTTTACATCTTCGTGCGTCCGTACCACGTCCCGTTCATCAGGTGAGAACACTGGCTTTATGAACATCTGGGGCGACGGGGGCGGGGGGTGTGGTTGTTCTTGGTGTTTCGTTCAGACTTCCTCCTCCTCCCCACCTCCTGCGACAGGAATCAGGACCTGCCATTATTCTAGATAAATGGAACAAAACCCCCAAGGAGAAACGAGGCTGAATAGAATATTGTCTAGCAATTTAAAAGCCACAATGGGAACCTTCTAGTCTCAGGAAGCCGAACTCTTTCAGAGGGAGTGTTACACGCCCCTCGTCACCCAAGTTCAGCTTCGCACAAGGAAAAGGATGCCTCGCTGAGGTTTAGACAGGAAATCTCTGACCCAGAGCCCAGTAACCCTTTAGGAAATGCCAATTCTTCTGCCTCTCTTAAAAAGAATTCTAAGTAATGTGTGGGCAGAACGCCTCGACCATCGTCACTCCGTCATCATGTCTCTAAAGTGACAGCTTTACGAACGTCAGG
Source organism: Pteropus alecto (assembly GCF_000325575.1). NCBI lineage: Eukaryota > Metazoa > Chordata > Mammalia > Chiroptera > Pteropodidae > Pteropus > Pteropus alecto. Next base: position 3,736,487 of record NW_006438073.1, read on the forward strand.
AAGGGAAAACCGTAGGAGATGGTCGTTGTTTTAGTAAAGGGTGTGCATGCATGTGAGCGGGTGTGTGTGTGTGTGTGCATTTGTGCATAGGTGTCTAATGTGGGAGGAACTCACCTTTCCCCTCACCTGTCTCATAGCCTCACATTGCTACTTGGTATTATTCGTGTCACTAGAATTTTCTCCTGTCTTCCTCACTGCCGAGACCAGCGCTGTCTTTCTTGAGAAGGGTCATGCCTCATTGGGCATCCACGCACCTTTAGAGGCCCACAGGTGTGCCCGTGGCAGCACTTGGAGAGCAAGATGCTCTGTTCATAATCCTGTTCTGTACTTTGAGAAGATGTTTAAGTCTCCTTGATTGTGTCCCCCTGACTGTGGTGTTCTGGCAGTTTGGCAGTGTCAAAGTGAGTGGGTAAAGGCCAGTGAAGGGGAGGGGGAGGGAAGGTCAGAGTAAAGGTTAGAAGTGATGCTAGGTGCTCCGCATTTCCAAGATGCTGCCTGAGGTCCTGGACGCCCGTGACCTCGGCCTCAAGCTTGGTCAGCTCACACACCTGTTGGCTAGTTCTTCCCTTCCCTTGTCTGCTGGGCGATGGTCCCAGGGAGCAGGTGTAGGCGTCCGTCTGTGCTTTAGTCCATCTCTCTGCGCACCCGTGCACTCACGCGCATGCGTCATAAGCTGGAGTTTTAATGAGAGCGGGAGTCTGCATTGCATTATTGCGTCCCGGGGTGTAGAGAGGAGACAGGAACGTGGATGGGTTCGTTTTCACATTGCACACGTATCCTGGGCTTCTTTACAACAGCCGATGTGTAGAAACAACCTCAGTGTCTGCGGTTGTTGTATATAATGCGCTATTACTCGGCCATAAGAGAGATGAAATATTGCCATTGGCAACAACATGGATATCTTGAGGGTATTATGCGGAGTGAAATAAGTCAGGTGGAAAAGGACAAAAACCATACGTTTCACTCCTGTGGAATAAAAAATGCAGAGGAGGCGAAGGAAGAAAACAAAACCAGAATAAACTCACAGATTCAGACAACAGAATGGTGGTCACGAGAAGGGAAGGGGGTGGAGATGGGCTGAATGTGGGGAAAGGGGGTTAATTGTATGGCGATGGATGGAAACTAGACTTTTGATGGCGAGCATGCAGCAGAGGATACAGGTACCGAATTATGGTATCGTACGCCGGAAACGTCTATGATGTCATTAGCCAATGTTATCTTAATGAAAATAATTTTAAAAAGAAAAGACAAATTGGCTATGCCCGGGAGGGCAGTGTCTCCCCAGCCAGAAAGGTTTCTTAAGATGACTAAAATTTTCGTAATATACACGGAAAATAAAAATATGCATACAATGCCAGCTGTCACTGCGTTTCCCAGGCCCCTGTGCCTTGTGGCCTCGAGTGGCGGCCCACTCTTGTCCTCTCTTAGTTCGGACTCTTCCCGAGCTGAGAGGAGGGGAGCGATGGAGAGGACTCAGAGTCCGCGTGCTCTTCTGCGAGTGTCCATTTCTTCGAACGCGAACTCACACCAGAAACTCTTTCTCACCCCGAGTGGGTTTTCGGTCCCCCTGCCAGGTGTCTTTTTCCCAAGGAGTCTCCAGTGAGAGCAGTGTCCTGTTCCTCTCTTGGCCGCAGGACCCTGTAGAAGTAGAGCCCACCATGTGCTCTTGGGGGCAGGACTGTCACGATTCTGTCAATAACTAGAGGTTTCTTTTTTTAAAAAAGTGAGATATAATTGACAGTTTCAGATATACGGCACAATGATTTGATACATGTATGTGTTGGGACGTGATCACCTCAATAAGTCTAGTGAGCATCCATCACCATACATAGTTACAAAATGTTTTCTTATGAGAACATTTAAGATCTACTCTCTTAGCACCTTTTAAATATACGATACAGTATCGTTAACTATTAGAGTCGCCATGCTGTGCATCACGTCCTTGGGGCTTATTTATTTCGCTACTGGAAGCCTGTACCTTTTGACCCCCTTGCTTCTCCAACCCTTGCTTAAATTCCCCGAGTCCCCTGTGACCTGATGTCACAGCCTCTGTGGCTCTGGTTAGGGGAAGGGCACCGAGGGGGATTACCTGC
>NW_006438073.1:3743031-3743758 GCF_000325575.1 Pteropus alecto
ACCCCCAGCCGGCCCACCGTAAACACTTGGCAGGTTCTTGTACCTCAAAACGCGTTGATTGCCTAATGGCACCTCTTGCGCTTTGAAGGATGACAGGATGACGGACGGTCGGGCAGGGTGAGGGTTGGTGAAGTCCACGCCGCTTCCACAAACAGAAAGCAGGGATGGAGGTGGCCCATCGTCCAGGGTGGCTTGGGGTGCGCTTCTGTGAGTGCTGAGCACATCAGAGCTGGGGCTGTGGGGAAGATGCTCCAGACCTGCCCCCAGGTGTTGCTGACAGCGAGAGGAGGCGGCCAGGGGTGACCACGGAGTGGATGGTGGTCGCGCTGGTCACTGCAGCTGGGGCCTGAAGATGGGAAGACACAGCCTCTGGGCTGATGGTTTGGGGAGTTCTCAGAGCCACGGGCCTCATGCTGCCGCCTCCCTCTTCTCTGCAGCAAAAGAGGTTTGTGCTTCTCCTCGTAGCCACTAAGAAGCCACCGACGTGCGCCTTCTCTGTTCCAGGGACGTGGCGATCGACACGGTGAAGACGGGCATGGGCGGGAAGGCGGGCAACAAGGGCGCCGTGGGCATCCGCTTCCAGTTCCACAGCAGCAGCTTCTGCTTCGTGTGCAGCCACCTGACGGCCGGGCAGTCCCAGGTGAAGGAGAGGAATGAGGACTACCGCGAGATCACGCAGAAGCTGAGTTTCCCAACGGTGCGGCGCGGGCGCGGGCGCGGGCGCGGG
>NW_006438073.1:3743915-3746277 GCF_000325575.1 Pteropus alecto
AGCGCTGGCCTCCCTGTCCGGCCAGCCCCGCGCGTGGCTCTCTGCGCTGCTAACGTGGGCAGGCGCTGGGGGCACGAGCAGAGGAGGGTCCTCGTCCTCGGGGACCCGGCATTGCGGGGAGAAATGGGCCGGTGCGGTGGAGGCAAAGCAGGTGTCCAGCTCTGGAGGGTTCCGTGCCCCGCCCCCACACGGTTCCTCAGCGTCCTTAGTGACCTGCATTTCCTTACGTGCGTTTTCCGATTTTCTAATCCAAGCGTGTGGAGTGGGGAAAGAAAACCAGCGGGTCAAGTCTGCGGCCATGCCACCCTGAACACGCCCCATCCCGACTGATCTGGGAAGCTAAGAGGGTCGGGCCTGGTTAGTCCTTGGATGGGAGACCACCTAGGAAGACCAGGTGCCGTAGGCGGTAAAAACAAACAGAAAAACGAAAACCATGCTTTTGTCCAAAGCACATTTGAGTCCTAACAGTGCAAGACTCGGTCGTCTTGAGTTTTACGCTCTTGGCACATACATTCTGCTGGTTTTAACCACGAGAACCTTCGTGTCGTGAGAGTGGGGGCAAGGCGGCTTCTGGCGGTACGCGACTGCCAGCAGCCAGACTCATGATTCGTGTCACCTTTTCCCAAACCAACCATGTAACTGCAGGCTTCCACTCTAAGTGGTCACGGAAGAATTTGTGTATACCTCTTAAGAATGAAATACGTCCAATTTTGACACCTTGCCTTTTGTCTTGGATCATGTGAGGTAGTAGCTAGTGGCCTCAGAACTCAGGGTTTGAAGCATAAATGATTTGTCTGCAGTCAGCATTTTCCGAGGGGCCTTGCTTTTTCCGGCTTCCTTGGATTCTGGAAGAAACCGGCCCTCCAGTTCTCTGCCTGTGGATGTGCAGGGGCCTCCCACTCAGCAGCTGCCCCGGGTGGTGGGTCCCCCACAGCCTGGCCCCTGTGGTGGCACGCACAGTCTGTGCCTTCTTGCCGTCTCAGAGGCCAGAGTTCGCGGCCACTGGGATTCTCGTGTCCATGGTGGCCATCGCGAGCGCCCTCAGGACCGGCCCTGTAAGTGCAGAGAACATCAGCCTGGGCCAAAGAAACTGCCTCCCCCTTTTTCTAAAACAGGTCCTTGTCATTTGCTTGCGGGAACGGGGCAGGTTTCCCTGGCAAGCTGGCTCTTAACTTTGTAGGGGATTTTATTGGGATAGCGCGCTTACCGGGGCTTCCACTGAAACTTAACCGCGTCCAGGAGAGGGAAGGAGTTGTCACTGTCGCCCAGCATAGCAGGGGAGGAGCATTTTCCTCTTTGAGGAAAAGAAAAGCAACTCTAAGCCAGTTGAGCTTGAGGTCCCAGGCTTCCCTGTGTGGCCAGCAGGAAAGTGGGTAGCCTGGCCTTTCTGATGGAGTCAGGGACGGAGGGTGTCAGCTGCTGCAGAGGGCGGAAGCGTGTTGGGCTGGATGGCTCAGGCCGCTGGGTGTCAGAAGGACAAGGACCAAGGACACAACCCTAGAGATTGTGTTAAACCCGAAGCTTCCTCATTAAAGGGAGCACAGAGCGGACGGAGGAGTATCGCCTCTCGGCTCCCCGCTTCCCATAAACCAGGCGTTTCTGGAGCAGATTTCCTCAGGGCAGGCCCCAGGGGACAGTGGCCACCCCCTTGAGCTGGGCTGGGTGTTCCCTTCTCTGGCCACCAGGGTGCCAGCCCTGGGACAGGGGTCACTATCTGGGTCCAGCACTGTCTGAAGTACTTGTGGACACAAACGAGTATGAGACAGCCCTGCGCCCGGCAGCTTAGGGTCTGGCTGGCAGACGGGTCTGATGCACGTGGAAGTCATCGAGAAGGAAGCGGGCGGGCAGGATTGCGCTCACTACACGCCAGATGCTGGGGGCAGGGACTTCACGTGTGGCCTCCAACCGATACTTCACGGTGACCCTGTGAGGTGGCGATCACTGTCCCTTGCACAGAGAAGGGAATAGGGGTTTGGAGAGGTCAGTCACGCGCCCCAGGTTGTAGACAGGGAAAGGCCGTGTGCATGGCGGAAGACGGGGGGTGGAGCCCCGCATGGGGCTCTGCCTGGTGGTCTGGATGAGCGCATCTGGCCACAGAGACACCTGGCCCACAGGCAGATGTGGGCCCCACCGGTCAGCAAAGGCGGGCCTTGGCGGGTCTGATTTCCTTCGTCTCCTGCTTTGTCGCCCAGATGACAGCAGCCCAGCTGACATATTTGCCGTGGGGTTCGAAGAGATGGTGGAATTGAGTGCCGGGAACATCGTCAATGCCAGGTAAGGGGCCGGGTGCAAGGGCTGTAGGTGAGCGACGTGGAACCCCCCGAGGGTTTCTCGAGCCAGGTGCAGGCCCAGGGGGCGGTCC
>NW_006438073.1:3747596-3757125 GCF_000325575.1 Pteropus alecto
GCGTTTTCCGATTTTCTAATCCAAGCATGTGGAGTGGGGAAAGAAAACCAGCGGGGCTAGTCTGCGGCCACGCCACCCTGAACACGCCCCATCCCGACTGATCTGGGAAGCTAAGAGGGTCGGGCCTGGTTAGTCCTTGGATGGGAGACCACCTAGGAAGACCAGGTGCCGTAGGCGGTAAAAACAAACAGAAAAACGAAAACCATGCTTTTGTCCAAAGCACATTTGAGTCCTAACAGTGCAAGACTCGGTCGTCTTGAGTTTTACGCTCTTGGCACATACATTCTGCTGTGGCTCGGATGAGAAGGCCCATTGTCGAAACCCGTGAATTCTGACCCGAGCCCTGGATCCGCCCACCTGGTCTTGCTATTGCCGATAACGCACACCATGCTGCCCTCTCGTGGTGATCCAGAGGTTTTCATTCCCAAATTCAGATTTGAATGTTCTCTTTTCTGGGCAAATGTGACAGCCAGCTGGCACAGCTCCAGCCAGGTGCCCACCAGCTGTTTCCCAGCGGGTCGTAGCTGTTCTTGCTGCATATTCTTACACTGTAGCTGTTCTTGATACATATTCTGCCAGCGTCTGAGACGTGGTCAGCCACTGCTGGAGCTCTGCCATTTGAGGCCAGATCCGTTAAAACTGACAACCCATTTACTCGGTGGCACAGCACTCAAGGCAAAAATTTCTTCATTTTCATTAATAAGTGCTGTCATCTTTGTAGTCTTTGTTACTTGGATTAAAGAAGAAACAAATGAGTTGGGAAATTTGCATTTTGTAGTTTTCCAGACCACGTAGAACATCGTACCTGTTTTCTCGGTGTGTCTATGCAGTTTTAAAGAGTCTAACCCTGTCCACTTAAAAAGTTTTATTTGAAGTAGTAAACTTGGGATGCATTCAAAAAAATTGAAGGACTCGTGATATTAGCTCTTTTTACCAGCAGCAGAAATATCAAGGGTACCTATAAGGTGACACTCTACCTCTTCACCGTCCAATAAAGTAGCCACTAGCCACGCAAAACTATTTAAATTGATTAAAATTAAATGAAAGCTCCCTAGGTTGCCAAGGCCACATTTCACGTGCTCGGTGGCCGCAGCGGCTGACGGCTCCTGTTTTGGAGAGTCGGATGGAAAACGTCTCCATCGCTGCAGAACGTTCTAGACAGCAAGCACTGCTCTCCACAAGCGTGGCATTTGCTTGTGATCATTTTAATTTTCTGTGCAAATTATCGTTGCTGGTCGTAGGGGAACCTAGCACTATAGAAGAGAAACAGATTTTGGTGCAGAGTTCTGGTTTTTATCATGCACTTAGTGGTGTGACCAAGTTTTTGAGCCTTTTTTTAAATGTGAAAGAGACCCAGTAGTGTGTACTTCACAGGGCTGCTGGGAGGGCAACATGGCCCTGGAACAGAGCCCAGCCGTTGTAGACCTTGACAGGTAGCAGCAGGTGGCTTCCAGGGCTGTGCCGGGGACCAGGGGCTCAGAGTGACTGGGCCAGATGGGGAGGAAGGGGGAAGAGGCTGGGATGGAGGATCACAGGATGAAAACATATAAAGTCCACGGACTTTCACAAAGCCACGTGTTCTGAACATTTTTACCTATTTCCTTAAACCTCACCCTCATAACACTGAACGTCTGGGCCATTCTTCTTAGGATCAAGACATAACGAAGCAGGAGCACAGCTTGAATGTTGAATTCGGGTCGGCAGAGTAAATACTGGCCGTCGTGCTGCCCCACTTAGAGCTGGAGCTTTCTCCAAACCACTCAAAAACAGTTATTTAAAATAAAAAAGTAGGCCATGTAAAAGTTCCTCGGTAGGTTTATGGGATAAGTGAAAAATGAGACTTTTTAAGTAACATATGAAGAACAATGCATCTGCCTGGCACCTGCATGGGGTTTTCTCCCCTCCCCCACGTTGCCCGCAAGATGGGCAGAGTGGTCACGGGTTTCTTTGCACCTTAGGGAAGGAACATTTTTTCCCACGACTACGTGTTTTGGTGTGGCGATTTCAACTACCGCATCGATCTCACTTATGAAGAAGTCTTCTATTTTGTCAAGCGCCAAGACTGGAAGAAACTCCTGGAATTTGATCAGCTACAGCTACAGAAATCCAACGGAAAAGTAAGTCATGCCTTTAAAATCTTTTTTAGCAGCTGCTCCCATAGGGAGTAACGTCTGCTAAACGTATCTGCTCGCGTTGGGAAAAATGTAAGCTCCGTGAGGAGGTTTAACAACGATTCTGACAGGCGTGGCCTGTGAAGGCAGGGAAACATGAGCGTCCATTCACACGCTTCCTGTTCCTCCTCCGATGGGCTGCGCTCAGAGTCTGTGTGTCCTCTTGTTCGTGGGGCCATTGCTAAAGGACACTGGTGAGCATGCAGGCCAGCCACAGGAAAAAGTGGCAGTGGAAGTCTCTCTGCCAACACCACAGCCCGTGCTCTGGTTTCAGGCGGGTCCGCTGTCCCTTACCCCTTCACACAAGCTGAGCCTTCCTTCCTGTCTCCAGAGAGTAAGTAGCTGAACTCAGTTTGTCGCAGCTGCACCACACGGCCCCGCGTCAGCATCAGAGCACCCCGCAGTGTACGGATGGTGAATGCCGGTGTCTGCGGGTCCCCCCACCCCCACACTCACGTGCAAGCCTTGTGGAGACCGTGGACTTCAGATACACTAAGCCACCAAGGCACTTTAGGCTCTGCTCACCTCTGCTTTGGTGATATCCCTGTTTCCCCTTGGTGAAGACACTAACAAGATGACAATATCTAATACGCTTTACATACCGATTGGTTTGGGTAATTCTCAGGACCGTCCTCCACACTGGTTACTCTGCCCGTCTTGTAGACATCCTTGCCTTGTGCCTTTCACTGTCTGTGGGGACTGACGAGCTGACAGGGTGACGGATCGGGTGCCGGAGGTGGGGGTGGGGAGGCCCGATGGCAGCGTGTCCGTCAGCCGAACAGATAATCATCACTTTTTTTGCTAATTAAAAGGCGCACACGTGTCCAGTTTTAGACATATTTGTAAATACAATGTAGATTCTGTGATTTTTAGGGATAGAGCAGCCTGCAACGTGCCTTTTTTACTTTTGTCTCTGCATCTAACATACATAATCAAAGAGAACTAAGGTGGTCGTGTGACTCCTTTTTCTTCCAATAGATTTTTAAAGACTTTCACGAAGGCAGCATTAATTTTGGACCCACCTACAAGTATGACGTTGGCTCCGCTGCCTATGACACAAGTGACAAATGCCGCACCCCAGCCTGGACAGACAGGGTGCTGTGGTGGAGGAAGAGGCAGCCTTTTGACAGAACAGGTGTGTGAGAGGTGTGCGTAAAACAGATGATCAGTGCCATGTCCGGAAGGTCACTTCTCTTCAGCTCAGTGCTCTTCGCTATAAAAATGACATTCTCGATAACCCCAAACGACACAACAGTCACCCCAGATGTCAGCCCCTAAACTTTGGAAGCTGTGCTTTGGGGGAGCTTCCCTCTGTCCCCCTGCATCCTGGCTGTCCCCACCCCACTGCTGTGTCTGCCTTTTGTTCCGGGCAGCGTACGGGGACGGAAGCCGTGGCTCTGCCCTCTCATACGCATGCGCTTTATCCATCCCATTCCGTTCACCAAACTCTTACCTGCTTAAAGCCCCAGTTCCAAATCGAGCATGTGCAAGGCACAGGAAAGATGAGAGTCAGTTATCAATTAGTTGCCAGGTATGTCTTGAATGATGATTGCCCAGCTAGGAAGTGCAGTTGATTTAAATTTAGAACACTTATAAACTGGTGTATAAGCAACTAAATGTTTCTGGGAAGATGCGTGCTGAGATTTCAAAGCCAAGAAATCACATCTATAGATTAAAAAGATACGCTTTCGTTTGGATCAGTTTGTAGACATCTGCGTGGCACCAGGGTGCTGAAGGCAGGGAGGCCTTCACCTTCTTAGCCTCTGCGTCTCCTACTGTACGAAGGGCTGCAGATCTCCTGTGTCCCTTTGCCCCTGGGGCGGAAACCCTGTAGCAGCAATTTCTATCCCCCCACCCCCACCCCCCGCCTAGGATAGCCACTGTGGGGAGGATGCAGGTGGCACTGGTCTTACTGTTTTGGACAGTTCACATAGGACAGTCTTTACTCCAGGCCCCAGGGCATGGTTTTAAGCCCAAGGGATAAGAGCGAATGAGTCTGAGACAGGTGTGGTCCATTGTCAGCATTCATGTATATTAACACAATTTTGTGTCGTCCATGGGTCTCTTCATTGGAATCCTATGAGTAGCCGAAGAACTCAACCTTCTAGACAACGACCTAGATGCTGACACCAAAGTCAGACACACCTGGTCTCCTGGGATCCTCAAGTATTACGGCCGAGCAGAGCTGCAGGCGTCTGATCACAGGTATGGTTCTCGCTGCCACAGGCACGTGCTGCTCTGCTAGGGAAGGCAGTGTCTGCTGCTTTCCACAGAGGACGGTATGCTGTGCCCATCGGAATGTGTGGGCCCTCGTACGTGTGTATGTGTGTGTTTGTAAAACAGCAAGGAACAAGGAATACTGTGACAAATAGCTGTGTACCCACCACCAAGAATTAATCAACATTAGCATTTTATCATTGCTCTGAACCGTGACATTACTGATGAAAACTTCAAAGACACAATCTATAGTATTATGTCGTTTAAATTCTCATAAGGAACGTCACTGTGCAACTTAACTTTTTACTGCTTAATATTTCGGAGACACAGTCATGTTGATATTACACGTCACTATCTGAGACCTGGCTCCTTCATTTGTAACTGCTGTCCAGTTTAGTTCCACTAAATAGATCCATGGAATTTGCCTGTTCGTATATTGATGAATGTGTTTTTTTCTAATGTTTTATTAAAAACACCATAGAGTTTCAGGGTTTTTAAACACGTTAAGCTGTTGGCTTAGCTTGTGTGTCATGCATTGCGGATGGAACACAGGCAGTGGAGGTCTGTCAGCCCACGAGCACTGGGACCCTCCACAGAGGGAGATTCGTCTCATAGAAGAAGGGTCCCCAACCCCTGGGCTGTGGACGAGTACTGGTCCATAGCCTGTTAGGAACCAGGCCGGACAGCAGGAGGTGAGCGATGGAGTGGTGAGCAAAGCTTCATCTGTGTTTGCAGCCGCTCCCCAGAGCCGGCACCACCGCCTCAGCTCCACCTCAGATCCTCAAGCAGTAGATTCTCATGGGAGCACCGATCCCTGGTGCCAGAAAAGTTGGGGACCGCTGTTATAGACATCTTTTAAAGGATGGCGTTTGAGGGCATAGACAGGAGGAGTTTGATCTCCCCATATCTGCCACTAAAACTAAGAGTGGGTGGTGAACAGTTAGTGGTCAGCCACTACGTCTACATCTTTAGATACTGCTAAATTCTTTAGAAACCTGTGGTTGCAAATGTACAATATTTGCCTCGTTGTAAGTGAGCCTCGGGAAATCTTCAGATGTTTGACTTTCAGGTTCAGGAAGTGTATTTAGAAGCGTTCCCTTCACCACAGTTTATTGGGGACACTTATCTCCAGGCCCTGTTCCTGGCACTGAGGATAAGCCGTGAACAAAACAGAGGAGACCATGGTCTCATGGAATTTTCTAGTGAGGACAGACAGGAAACAAATAAAAGTACTATGAAAGAATAAAAGGGTGGTGGCAGGGGTCAGACAAGCGGTCGGTGCTGTTCTACCCCGTGCTCAGGGAAGGCCCCTCTGAGGAGGTGGCGTTGGGGCCGAGACCGGAAGGAAAGAGCGTGCGCCGTGTGGACATCAGGGCGGGCAGTGGGGCAGCCGACTGTCCCGAGTCGGAGAACAGGGAGGCCGGAGAGAAAAGAGTGAAGGGCAGAGTCGTAAGGAGACGAGACAAGATGAGCGAGAAGGGCAGACTTGTTGGAACCTCGTGGGCCGGATTTTACTGGGAGCTGAGTGACTGGGGTATGACAGGCTCCAGGGGGGCCGGGGAGGAAGCGGTGCCGACTCTGCGCCAGGAGGTCGTAGGTCGCGTGGCGAGGCGTGGCTGGGTCCGGGTAGATGTTGAAAGCGGACAGAATTGGCTGATGGATGTAGCGGGTGTGAGAGAGAGAGAGCAGTTGACAGTGACTCCAGGGTTTGGGACCTGAGCGACAGGAAAGACGGAGTAGCCTTTACTCGGCTGGGAAGACAGGGAAGTGCAGACTTGGCCATGGTGGTTTGAGATGCATCTTAGACACATTGTTTTTTTCTAATTACAAAAGCCAAACGTCATGTTACAGTTAGGAAAAAATATACATAAACGAGCAAGATACCCTAGTCCCGGCCCCTAAGACAGTGTCTGGCGATGCTTAGTTAGGTGTCTCCCCTGCATTTTCCATGCACGTTAGACATTTCTACATACAGACGTTAACCCGTTGGCAGTGTGTGTCACCTGCATGCACGCTTAGAGATGTAAAACGCGTATCAGAAAATTAGGATTTTAGCATGTGAACTGTCATTTTTTTTCTTACTGCAAGTAATTATAGATTCACGTGACCCTGGTACCGTTTACCCCGTCCCCCCCAGTGGTAAGACCTCCTAAACCTGTAGTACGGGGTCACACCAGGATGTGGACACCAACATAGTCAAGATACAGAGCATTTCTGTCACCACAGGGGTCTCGTGTTGCTTCTTCGTAGCCGGACTCATTTCCCTCCCCCTCCATCCTCACCTCTGCCAACCCCTAATCTTCCCCACCCTTTGCATCGTTTGCGATTTCAAGAATGATAAATGGAATCCACAATGGGGGACTGGCTTTTTCACTCAGAATTCTCCGGAGAGCCAGCCCGTGTTGTGTGTGTCAGTAGCCCGTTCCTTTCTGTCACTGGGCGAGTGGCACTGCCTGCTCCTGCTTCATCAGAGACGCTCCCCTTCTCCCCAACATGAGTAGCTTCTCTGAAAAGGTTTTCTGCTCAAAGAAGTTTGGAAAAACCCTCAATCCGCATCCCTGGGTCAGATTTTCCCCCATCTTCCTTTTTCTTGCTTCTGGATGCAAAAATAGAAACGTATGCGGGGTGCACTACTGATATTATCACCATACCTCTTAATTTTTACAGCATCCCCTAGTTTTAAAGGGTGCCACCATGTCATGTACTTTTTTGCGTTGTGTTTTACTTCCATTTACTATTGTATTGTAAAGGTCTTCAATGTTATATAATCTTCACAAGAAAGGATTTTCTAACTTTTTTGTAAGTAGAGCAAACCCATCCCTATATCGAAATTACAATAATGACTGCATTATTTCCTGCGGATCTGTTCTCCTTTGTACGTCAAATAGGTTTCTACCAAGTTAGTCTGAATGAGCGCATAGCGTGTTCTCATATGGCTGCGTCATAACTTAACTGTTTTCCTATTAATGAACAGTTAGCTTGTCCGCCCCGCCCCCCATCAGCAGGCTGGTAGTGATGAGCATTGTGCATGAATCTTGGTTGGAATCTCTGGTCAGCTCCTTAGAACAAAGTCTTAGAATTGAGATCAGCAGGTCAAAAGAGATGAGCGTTGTTGCGATTCCTAACACACATTGCCAAGTAGTCCTCCGAAAAGCTCGACCCTCAGCAGAGGTGGGGTGCCCGCTTCCCCGCGTGGTCAGCAGTGCTGGTGATTACCACACATGAAATCTTTGCTGATGGTTGGAGGTGACCTCTCAACGCATCTTTAGATTAAAAAAAAAAAAAAATGCGTGACCACACACGCAATCTGTGCTGATGGTTGGTGGTGTCCTCTCAACGCATCCTTAGATAAAAAAAAAAAAAATGCGAAGATAGTACTAAGATTGGGGCAAGATGAAGACTTCAGTCCCTGAGACAGATCAGCAAGGCTGCAGGTGTCCGTGCTGGGGCCACATCCTGTTTGCAGCACGGCTCTGGGGACTGGGGGTGGGGGGTGCTGCGTAGCCGTCATGTCCCAGTTAACCGTTGCCCGTCTTCCCTCCGTGTCTAACGCAGACCCGTGCTGGCGATCGTGGAGGTGGAAGTCCAAGAAGTTGACGTGGGTGCTCGGGAGAGGGTGTTCCAGGAAGTGTCCTCTTTCCAGGGTCCCCTGGATGCCACCGTGGTCGTCAACCTCCAGTCGCCAACCTCGGAGGAGAAGAACGAGTTTCCTGAGGACGTGCGCACAGAGCTCATGCAGACCTTGGGGAACTACGGGACGATCGTCCTCGTCAGGTAGCCACCGTCCCTGCTGGCGTGGGCTCTGGCGCGGGCCCGTGGGGCCTGCCGAGTCGCTCGTGAGGTGGACTTGCCTTACGCCTTTATTCCAGGATCAACCAAGGGCAGATGCTGGTGACTTTTGCAGACAGCCACTCGGCTCTCAACGTCCTAGATGTGGACGGCATGAAGGTGAGTCGTGCTCGGCCACCGCGGAGCGGGGGCTCCTCAACCCCCCTGGTGTTCTTGTCCTTTCACTGGATCGTGTTGTCCCCTCTCCTCGCCTGTGCCTTTAGAGGTGCCACATGAGGGCAGGGGCTAGGGCTCTTCATTCTGGCATCTTCCCTGAGACGTCTTGAAAGACTCAGGAGGAAGAGCGAGTCTTAGGGGTCGGCTCCCACTGAGTTACAGAGTCTGTCTGTGCGCGCACCTCCTGGGGCAGCTGCTGCCATTTTTCCCTTCATAGTGTGTGTTTTGAAACACGCATCCCACAGGGAGTTACCGTTTTTGATAACATCCTGATTTTAAAGTCACATGGAGTGAAAAGCTAGAGATGACAGCTCCACTTTCATGTAGAGCAAATGTGAGCCTGGCCGAGGTGTGGATCCTTCATTTTTCATGGCAGATGTGAAGATCGGTCTGGCTCCTGATGCATGAGTTTGAGCGAGACCGAAGTTTGGGGACCCAAGGGGGTTGTCTGGCTCCTGTGTCATTCTCAGTTGGCTGCGCTCCCTCACAGGTGAAAGGCAGGGCAGTGAAGATCCGACCGAAGACCAAGGACTGGCTGAAAGGTTTGCAGGAGGAGATCATTCGAAAGCGGGACAGCTTGCCCTGCGTGTCGCCCACGGCCAGTTCCTGTTTGCTGGAGGAGAACTTCGACTTCACGAGCTTAGACTACGAGTCAGAAGGCAAGTAACTCTGAGGTGTCCTCAGGCGTCGGTATGGTGAGGCGGGCAGGCGGTTCTCCCAGCAATGGCCGTGGGGGGTCAGGATCCCTTCTGAGACCCAGCCTGGAAAAGGTGAAGGTGGGTCTGTTCCGTGTGGTGAGCTGGGCAGTATTCATGTATAAGACGATGCAGGAAATGGTAAATAGGACCTGGAGACGTCTAAAATTACGTTAAAAATCGTGGATTTGAGGATGTCAGGGCTGTGGGCTTGGTCCTCGACCCAGGCATGAATGGAATTCGGGTCCCATCCCAGATGACACATGGGTGCCCATGGCCCGTGTTGAAACGGACCCACCGGTGGAAGGCTGTGCCGTCTCACACTAATTGTTTGCTGTGACTCATTTCCTTCCCCAAGGGGATATTCTTGAAGATGACGATGACTATTTGGATGAGCTGAGTCAGCCTGTGGTCTCAGACAGTGAGCTGGGGGGGGAGGAC
>NW_006438073.1:3758077-3762738 GCF_000325575.1 Pteropus alecto
CTTTGAATGAAGATTAGAGTGGGGGGCAGGGGGCATTGAGCCGTATTCACCCCACGGGGTTCAAGCATTCCCATTAGAAGGAGAACCCCTGCTTCTCCTAGATCAGCCTCACATCACAGGCGGTGGAGCTGTGGATGTGAGGGGGTGTCTGTGCCGTAGGGTGAGAGAGAACGAAGACCTAAACGTGTCCTGACTTTGTGTGTAACAGACATGTGCGCGATACAGCAGACGCGGTCACCCCTCGTGCCGCGCAGCCTCGGAAGGCTCTGACAGGACGGGCGAGGGCGGCGAGCACTTATGGAGGAGCTGGCACTGGGCGCGAGCGAGCTGGGACACCACATACTGGGGCTTGCCGCCCTGCTGGCAGAGAAGGGAGACTGTTCTCCGCTTCCCGAACAGTTGTCGGGTGTAAGAGTGAGAACTTCCATGGGGGGCTCCGGTTGTCACTGTCCCCTCGCTCCGTGTGGTGGGCGTGATTATTTTAGAGGGAAACACGCCTACGCTCCAGAATATGTCGGTGCCTCTCGTGTCTGAGCAACAAACCTTGTCCAGGGTTCATTGACTGTCCCAAGCAGGCACCAGGTGTCCTCCCCCCACCCCCTGTGCCAGCACACGGGGACACCTCAGCCGTCCCGCAGAAGCTCCTCCTGGCACAGGTGGCTCTGTGCACCCCTCAGCCCGACCCCGACCCCCTCGTTCACGCTCCGCCGTGTCCTCCAGATGATGCCGACCTGGCGGAGTTAAAGCAGGAGCTGGAAGCTGTCGGGGACTTCCGCCACCGTTCTCCAAGTAGGTCTCTGTCGGTCCCCAGCAGGCCTCGGCCACCGCACCCACCGCAGAGGCCGCCCCCTCCAAGTAAGACTTTGCTGCTTTGGCCTTCCACGCCTGCTGGGAATAATTGCATATTTCCTGCTACTGAACAAATGGCTCTAAATCACCTTCTACTTAGCCTTCGAGTCCCCACCATGCCCTTCGCCTTCTTTGGGCTTCTTGTCTTCAGTCCATGATGGGTTTGATATCAGAGATACAGTTGTGTTTCTTGCGGCAAATTAAATGACCCCTCGATAAAGCTGCCCTTGGTCCTCCCGCAGCTGCGCTTGGCTTGAAGCTGCTTTCTGTTCAACGCCTTAGAGACCGGAAGCCTGGGGGGGCGGGTAGGCAAGGGGCTTGTTAAGCTCCTCCCTCCCTCACCCCCACCCCCAGCATCTTTCAGGATCCTCTCTCCTTGGCTGCAGCCAGCCCTCGCTACTGAGTAAGCCCAGGTGCACTAACTTGCAAGGTGACTAACTTGCATTTGACTACCTCTAACCGGGTGGCTTCCTGTCTGTGAGTCCTGGGCCGGGGCATCCTCCAGCCCGAGGACAAATTCTCCCAGCCTGGGTCTCACAAGGCAGCGCTTTCCTTCCTGGCTCCTCAAAAAATAATGCTTCGCCCGTCAAATTTTCATTAATAACGTGCTCCTGATCAGTTTCCAGTTACCTCTGCTGTTACTTCTACCCCCAACCCCCGCAAATGTGACAATTAGACATAGATTTTCCTAAGCCTGTATTTCTAATGGGGTTCAAGTTGGCTTACATCATAATAGTAATTGATGGCAAGCCAGAGCACATGACTTTTTAAGCATATTTTTAAATTTTCTGAGTTAATACTCAGAAAATTTTAAATTATGTCATATTTTTGTAGAAATTTTACAGAAAATATGAAGAATAAAGGTTTTAATTTCATTTGACTACCTACACATCACAGCTGTTGATCAAAAGACTCTCAGCCTTTCTCTAATTATATATCTATATCTACAGGCAATTTTTTCTTTTTTTTTTTTACAAAATTGGTATCCGTTTTATTGGTCATTTGTCTTTCATACGAGGTCTGTGTCATTAAATGTTCAAGAACATGATTTGTGAATAGCTGCAGGTATAACAATGTAGATTATTCTCCTGCTTTGGGATTTTTTGATTTGTCCACAAAACATTTAAAAATTTTGGTCCTAGTAACAGAGTGTTTTAAACCACCTAAAAATGAATTGACTTTTATGTCAGATGTGGACCTCCCAGGACGTTAGACTAAAATCCTCATTCAAATAATGCTTCTCCAGAGAATCCAGACTAACAGGCAAAAGTCGTCAGAGAACCAGAAACACTCAGTAGCGCCTTGGTGAGGGCCACGTGCACCCTGATGGCATCTGCGCCCTCATCCCCCCGGCTCTCGGCAGGCTGGGGACCCGCCTCCAAGCCGCCGGTGATGTCCCTGTGGTTGAGACTCTGCCCTTGTTGGTTTTCACAGCTGGTTTAATGGTGAAAAAGTCAGCCTCGGACGTGTCCATCTCCTCCGGGACCCACGGGCAATACTCAATTTTGCAGACGGCAAAGCTTCTGCCAGGGGCGCCTCAGCAGGCGGTGAGTACTCAGCTCAAAGCGAAACTGGGGGCATTCTATCCTAGGGGGTTGGCCCCGTGCTTCATCCTCAGCCCCTGCAGTCACGGGATCACCTCTTTTCGGTGAATGAATAGATTTCTATCTCTTTAGCCCTCTACCTGTCTACCAGGTCATCCTCAAACCCTGTGACTCAGTGGCAGGTCCTTTGTGGGCTTTTAGATGGTCATACAAGGCGTCAGAAAATTCACGTTTGCTGAAATTCCAAGTGTCCCTGTGTGGTGGGATCGTTGGTCTCCAGACTTATTGGCTTCTCTCTTCTGATAGTTGGCGTTGACCTTGGTGCCTAGGGTGGTGCTTGGTGGAAGCGAAAATCAGAGAAATTCAGATCTGTTTTTTAGACAAAATGATGCTCATTCTGGCATCAGGTCAGCTAAGAGAAGAGGCTAAAAAGAGATCTGATGGGCCAAGGACGCAGTGGGGACACATGCAATAACAATCATTGGGGTTTTAGAGGTGGCAGGTTCCAGAGGGTGGCAGTGAGCCGCTAGAGACAGTAGGTGAAGGCCGATGGAATCGAGGTGGGGTGGCGGGGAGAAGCCGGGGTGCTGGGTGGAAGCTGGAATCTCCTTGGAGGTGTGGCGAGCTGGGCCGGAGGCTCACGCATTCAGAGGAGGAGCAGGGGGTTGACGAGACATCAGCGGTTTACAGGAATGAGGGCAGGTCATCAGGCAACCCAGAAGTTTGGGTGAAAAGGTAGAAAGGCGAAGAGGCAGAAGCATATATCCGGAAGGTTTTTAATAGCTCGGCTGGGCCGTGGAAGGCATGGCCTCTGATGTACTTTCTGGCTCTTTCCTGGCTGTCGAAATGAAGTTAGACAATGGCTTGTCCACATTGCAAAACCCACCCAGTTTGGGAGACCGAGGGTCAGCAGCTCTACATAGCACTGCATTTCTCTTCTTGGAATGTGAGTGCTCCCGGGGGGGGCGGGGGCGGGGGAAGCCTTGAGGGACACGGTCTAGGTAGGAGTTTGTTTTAATCACCGTCTGATGGAGCTCTGTAAATCTCGCGTACAGACAGTGGGCAGTGAACACGCCAGGTGAGGCTGTTTTTCTGCCTGTGTTTTACACTTCTCTTCCTCATTCTGTCCCCAAGCCCAAAGCTAGGACTGGGATCAGTAAACCTTATAATGTCAAGCAGATCAAAACTACCAACGCTCAGGAGGCGGAAGCAGCCATCCGATGTCTCCTGGAAGCCAGAGGAGGTGCGTGTGACCTGGGGCTCTCCATCCACCCTCCTTCGCTTCCGCCTTCCTTCTAAAAGGCGCCTAGACGAGAACGTGGCTTTGTTTTTCTTTCCCGAATGTGGTATTAAACGAAAGTACCCTTTAGCAACATCTTATAAAATTCCGCTACTAAGATTTATTCTCCGTTTAAAAGTATACATTTAAAATTCAGTAAGTATCTAAAAATAACCCTGTTTGAGGCACAAACTCTACTTCTTAAGTCACCAGCAATTATAGGTTATGCATTGTCAGGCGGAGAGGGACCTCTTCTCTGCCACACTGCCTGTTAATTTTTATTGCCATTTCTTCACTTAACCCATTTAAACCATATTTTTCCTTGGAGTCTCCCCCATGCCTTAAAAATCCCTAGTAGCTAACATTTTTTTGGTTTTTCTTTTTATTTTGGAGAGGGGAGATGATGCCAGCTGAATAGCCATATACAATTACAATTGCCCGATTTGTTTTTAGTCAGGATATTAAATTTATTTGGAATTTTTAAGTCACATTTAAGGAGGGCGTAAGTTAAGAGATTGCAAAATACTGTCGTAGGATAATATCATCGCAATTGGTTTTTAAAATCTATTTAAAAGTACTTTTTATTTAAAAAAGTACAATCATATGTAACAACTCAAGTGTCTGTCAACTGATAAATGGTTGAAATGTGATGTAACCATACAATGGAATATTATTTAGCCATAAAAAAGAATGAGTGCTAAAACATGCTATATCATGGGTGAATGAATCTTAAAAACAGTATGCTAAGTGAAAGAAAACACAAAACAGACCATATAAATATGAAATACCAAGAACAGGCAAACCTACAGAGACAGAGCGTTATGATGGTTTTGGGGGGCTGGAGAGGGCTGGGGAGTCACTGCTGTGGGTATGTGTACGTTTTCTTTTTAGGGCGGTAAAGATGTGTTTGAATTAGTGGTGATAGCTGCACTTTAGCGAATACCCTAAAAACCTCAAATTGTATTCTTTAAAAGGTCTATTTTGTGGTA
>NW_006438073.1:3763810-3798371 GCF_000325575.1 Pteropus alecto
AAGGCGGTCAGGTTTGATCTGCATCACAAGAACGATAACCAGTCCCAAAGGAGCAGCAATGGCCTCGGGCGCTGGGGGTTCGACAGCTTCTCTCGCCACTTTTCTTGCAGATGGAGAGGGGAGATGATGCCAGCTGAATAGCCATATACAATTACAATTGCCCGATTTGTTTTTAGTCAGGATATTAAATTTATTTGGAATTTTTAAGTCACATTTAAGGAGGGCGTAAGTTAAGAGATTGCAAAATACTGTTGTAGAATAATATCATCGCAAGTGGTTTTTTAAATCTATTTAAAAGTACTTTTTATTTTAAAAAATACAATCATATGTAACAACTCAAGTGTCTGTCAACTGATAAATGGTTGAAATGTGATGTAACCATACAATGGAATATTATTTAGCCATAAAAAAGAATGAGTGCTAAAACATGCTATATCATGGGTGAATGAATCTTAAAAACAGTATGCTAAGTGAAAGAAAACACAAAACAGACCATAGAGTGCTAATACATGCTATATCATGGGCGAATCTTAAAAATGGTATGCTAAGTGAAAGAAAACACAAAACAGACCATATAAATATGAAATATCAAGAACAGGCAAAACTACAGAGACAGCGTTATGATGGTTTTTGGGGGCTGGAGAGGGCTGGGGAGTCACTGCTGTGGGTATGTGTAGGGTTTCTTTTTAGGGTGGTAAAGATGTGTTTGAATTAGTGGTGATAGCTGCACTTTAGCGAATACCCTAAAAACCTCAAATTGTATTCTTTAAAAGGTCTATTTTGTGGTATGTGAATTGTATTGTAATTTTTTAAAAAGTTCTATAGATGTTGAAGTTAGGAGAGGTTTGGCTTCGAGTTTCCTTGGTCATTGGCCCTGCCGAGATTTTGAGGGTTTTGGGTCATCTCCCCTGAGAAACGTACGTGCACATAAAGTTTTGCACGTGTGGTCAGGACGTCACTGACCCTCATGAGAGCCAGCCGTGGACCCAGCTCACCATCCCCGTTGAGAAGGTGGGCATGAGAAGCTGGGGGCCAAGCCTAGCCGTTTGGGCTTGACAACCCTCAAGTATTAATTTTCTAGAAATGGGCAATACTTGGTATTAGTCAGTTACCCTGGGAGTGTAGGCTGCCTGAAGATGACGCCATGCAGCGATGTGCCTTGTCCCCTGTGCCAGCCATGCCACTGCATGTTTCAGGCGCCCTAGGAGAAGCCCTGAGCGCCACAGCCCTGGGGGACCAAGCGCCCTCCACGGTGGACCCCGCGGCGGGGGTGGCCCCGCGCCTGCCCCGTCGGCCTGCCCCGAGAGTCCCCGCCATCAAGAAGCCCACCTTGAGGAGGACCGGGAAGGTAAGACCGGGTAGCGTGAGCCCCTCGCTCCTGAGTCGCTCGATGAGAATCTTGTCTCCGTCAAGTCTGTCTCCGTCCGCGCTCTGAGTCCCCGACGGCGGCCCATCCTTGAGGGGGACGCTTGGCGGGAGCTCTCTGCTTTGTATCCCCGCCACGTCCTGGCTCGAGCTGAGCAGAAAAAGCAGGAATTTCTCATGACACTTCCTGCGTGTCCTAGTCAAGTCCCCACGTCAAACCGCTGTGGGAGGCCTGATGCCAGGTGCTCCTCTAGTCCCCGTCTGCGCGTGGTCTGTGGCGCGTGCGCGTGGTCTGTGGCGCGTGCGCGTGGTCTGTGGCGCGTGCGCGTGGTCTGGCGCGTGCGGTCAGGCGGTCAGGTTTGACGTGGTCTGTGGCGCGTGCGCGTGGTCTGTGGCGCGTGCGCATGCGCGTGCGCGTGGTGTCAGGCGGTCAGGTTTGATCTGCATCACAGGAACGATAACCGGTCCCAAAGGAGCAGCAACGGCCTCGGGCGCTGGAGGTTCGACAGCTTCTCTCGCCACTTTTCTTGCAGATTGTGTTTTGCTCTCGCTCTCAAGCTTCTCAGCCTTGCTTGCTGCTGCAAAGACATGAGTTTGTCAGGACGGTGGCAGCCCAAAGACTGGCACCTCTAGAGGCATCCGGATCTTCCGCTTGATCTCAGTTGTTCTGGTACCGGACACTCGGTAACCCTGGCTGGTCATTGCAGATGACCGCTGCTTTTCCGCCTGTTGGAAGTGTGAGCCGTGCCTCTGGCGCCTCGTTCTTACGGAGCTCGCTTTGTCTCCTCTGTCCAGTGTGGCTGGTGGCATCTGTCATTCCCCATGCCTGCTTGCAAAACAGACCTCTTTCCTCCTCCGCTGCCCTGGGCTCGCTTTGTCTTTTCTCTTAAAAGCCAGGGGCAGAAATGGACTCAGTTTCTCAGCCCGCTGCACGGGCAGCGACCATTGGGATGCTGGAAAACGGACTGTGTTTGCTGTTCGTTTTCTAAAGAACCAAAAGAAATACCAAAAGGCCAATGCTTAAACTGTGGATAGCCGGTTCATCACAAAAGCTGCTTTTCGTACTGTGCAATTGCTTTCTTTGTGATAGTTGTGAATCAGAACCAAGGAAGTGTGTGTGTAAAGTTCCCCATTCTTCCGTATTTAAATATCAAAGATTCAAGGAACAAGTACATCCATTAATCCTTAAATTAGCGTAATGAGATTATTAATGGAAATGACTTCAGCCTAGCGCGGGGCTGCTGTGAATTATCAAAGCTGCGGCCACAGAGTTTCTGAGAAGTTCGCTTTTAATTAGAGAGCATCACCCCATTCCCTAAGGTAACGAAGGAAACCCTGTCTCAGATTATTCCCTGTGACCCTGGTTTTAAAGTTTCCACTCATATTTCATTGGACCTGCTGGTACTACGTGATAAATGTGTGTTTCTCCTGTGCTGTTTCGTACCTGGCCGCATTTCCGCATCCCTGGCATTCTCAAATCTCGAATTTGCTAGAATGTCCGCTGAGCCCCATCTCTACTCTCCTGCTGACACTGTGTGAGTGCTCTCTGATCGCCACCCCCTCAGTGCTGGCTTTTCACTTAGACTCTTTATCGTGTTTTTTCTCAGCCCACGTCACCAGAAGAACCGTTTGGGCAACAGGCTGCTCGTTTTACAATCGAGCCCTTGGAGACAAGCCTCGAAACTCCTCCTCTAGCGACAGCCCCTCCTGTTCCCAAACCAAGAACACTTCAGCCGGGGAGAGATGCCGAGAGGAGGCCAAGCGTCGGAAAGCCAGAGCCATACGATGCCCCTGCGGTGGCCACGACGCCCCTCGTGGAGGTCCCGCCTCTGGTGCCCCAGGTCCCCCCGAGGAGGAAGAAGTCGGCCCCCGCGGCCTTCCACCTGCAGGTTCTGCAGACCAACAGCCAGCTCCTCCAGGGCCTCGCCTGCGGCGGCAGCAACGGTCCCCCCGCACACCAGCCTGACGGGGGCGCTCTCTTTCCACCATCGGCTTTCCTTGGCTCTGCGTCAGCAGCAAGCTCCGAGACCGATGGCCCCCAGGGGACAAAGCCAGAGGCAGCCCCGGCTCTGGGTGATTATCAAG
Organism: Pteropus alecto; assembly: GCF_000325575.1. Taxonomy (NCBI): domain Eukaryota; kingdom Metazoa; phylum Chordata; class Mammalia; order Chiroptera; family Pteropodidae; genus Pteropus; species Pteropus alecto. Next base: position 3,767,261 of record NW_006438073.1, read on the forward strand.
ATCCCTTCTGGAGCCTTCTGCAGCACCCTAAACTGTTGAATAATGCCTGGCTTTCCAAGAGCTCTGACCCCCTGGACTCGGGGTCCAGGCACCTCGAAAAGGCACATACAGCCCCGCAGCAAGTCAGTGGTACAGCTGCCGAGGAGCCATCACCAGAGCACAGGCACAAAGACTTCGGTCACTGGGTGGCAGTCAGTGACAAGGACCAGAGGACGGTGCTGCAGGTGTTTGACCCACTGGAGAGAACATGAGTGGGGAGCACCGACAGCCGCCCTCCGCAGAATGCGTGCCTTCTTCCCTCAGGCGGCCCTTTCTAGGGCAAAGCCCATTGGCCTTGACCCCCGGTCAAATGGGACATCCATTTAAAGGCACACTGAAACAACATTTGTGCTCCGGTGACTCTGTGCAGTTCACAAAAGTTGTGTCTTTTATTCAATAAGATTATTACGCAGCCACCGAGATTTGTTTCACTCCAGACTCGTGCGTTGTGAGTTTCCTCTCGGGGCTATGGGAAACCGCCCGTTAGAGTCGGCGGGGTGGCTGTCAGGGCCGGGAACTGGCTGATAATGCCCAGGAAGTTCTCTCCCACCGAATTTTAAGTGGTTGTTCAATATATGTGTGTATGTGATTTTTAAATTTTGTTTGTATTTTGCAGATTTGGAATAATGTTTTGGTGACTCACTTGGAGGTAGATGCATTAAGTAAGGGCTACACCGAGAGGTGGCAGGGACCACTAAGAGCCGTACCTGGCCCTCTGACAGCAGGCTAAAAACATCAGAGTTGGACACAGCCATGGGGTCGACGAGCGCACGCCGCTGTTTGTTCCCTCGTGAGCCCTCGTATGTTGTGTGCGTCAAAAAATAACCTTGCCTGTGAGGCGGCTGTGTCGACAGTGTTCTGGTTCTGAAGCATATACCGTTAGCGTAGCCTGAGCTTAAACCGGCTAGAGACCCCCGCACCCTGTCTCAGACGCCGCATGTCCCAAAAGCTGCCAGTCCTGAGCCCCGGTGTGTGCCACTTAGCCCGGTTTTGATACGCTTTCGATCCCCTATCAAAGGAAACCTTGTGGATTCCTTTTTTTCCCTTATGTCCCATGCCTGGTATAAGCACAAATATGAACGGCCCACCGGCCCACATTCTTGATTCTGTTATAGCAGGACGAATATCTGCTTTAGCCTGGTCTGCCTGGCTATATAGCTTCAGGAAGCAAAATGTCACATGTCCCTATATAGCATTTCTGGGTTTGCTTATCTACATGTTTATTAGGTTTATTTTTTTTTACCTATACATTTTCTATACATTTCCAACATTACTTCTTACCTATTTAATCATTTAAAAAGACATCACTATACTGTTATATATTTTAAAACTGAGTCCATTTGGAGCAAATATATTTTTGCTGATAAGAAATTTACTGGCAGAATCTGAGCGTGTCACATACCGTATTTGGAAGTCTCATAGAATCATACAACAATGATTCCATGCTCTACTCAGTGTGACTGGGGACTTCCTGCACTCAATTCTAATGGTCAGCATGGCAGTGACCGTTTGGGGAAGACCACTCATTCTACCTATCAGACCTCTGGGATTTCAGAGTTATTTCTCATCACCACTATCAAGATACACTGTAGATTATTCAAATCGGGCACTCAAAAACAAAACTACCATGTTTATCTCATTTCATCTGAAAACTGATAAAGAAAAAGGTATTGGTGACCCATAGAGATAAACAGAATACATGTAGTTGACCAGTCATAAAAGATGGTGTTTCTGGCCCACAGTGACGAGGACACCTTCTGCAGGAAGCATTTCATGTCATTTTCCTCTAACACAAGTAAACAACACAATCCTTGCAAGGGTTAGGAGGAGAAAGCAAGCAAGATGCGTTAGAGAGGCTTGGAGAAGTTTAATAATTTGCTGAGATTCACACTGCTTCTAAGGGTACAATTGGGAATGAAAGCGAAGATTTCTTAATTCAAGTGCTCTTTTCTCTGTAACCTGTTTTCCTACCAAAAAGGAGGTGAATTTGAAAGCAGATTTATGTAACCACCAGTCAGAAAAGCAGGGGAAAAGCAGAACCACAACGGTTGCTCACAATGCTGGGAACAGGCTGCCTTTGGGGTTTCTTCTTCGTGCTAAAAAGCCAACAGCCGGTAAACGGTACAGAGAACAGAATTTCAGTTAACATGGCCGCTCATCACAAGCAGCTCTTAAGAATTCGATGGTAAGAAAGCACAGAATCATGCCGACCTCGGGAGGCAGGTCACAAGAAAAGTTACAGGTAGTTTAACATGAAGAATTGAACAAACATCATTTGATCGCGAGCTTTCAAGTTTAGTGAACAACACAGAGGGGACTTAGAGCTGATACTGTGTCAGGTTCTCCCACCACTGTTCTCTTAAAAAAAGACAACTAGAATCGCCTTGTTTTTAAATCGATGCTTAATAGTCGGCGGGTTTCCTGGGTTAGCGGTGTCAGTCGACAATGAGCCGCTGCCATGCTGGGGGTTTCATTCTGTGGTTTTGTATTTTTAATTTTACTTTGACGCTTCCGCACAGGGCTTTTCATTGCGACCTTGCAGTTTATTTCGTGACTTTTCTGTAAGACATTACAGTTCACCGCAGAGACTCATAGGCACAACACTTTACGATTCCACATTGTCTCTGTGACTCCAATTACTATATTCCCTTTTAAAACAGTCTTCTCCAACTTCTTGCCTCTTTTTAAAATTTGTTCCAGTAAATGGCTGAAATTAGGACATCTGCCCAAGCAATTCCCGTAAAAGTTGAACGTTACTGAAGTTCAAGACACTTAATAAAATTCTACCGACATGTATAAGCAAAGTAATGAATTAAAATGTTCTCTTTATAGTGAAGTGATTTCATCAGAAAGGAAAGCTGCAAAAATTATTTATTGACTGACTGGCAATTAATAAAAACCCTGTAATGTGTATTTGAAGTGATCATTTGTACTGAAATTGTATAAATATACCTATTAAATATTTTGTCTTTTTAAAATTATTTGGCTTGTTTCTTTTCAGATATGAAGAGAACCCTTTGGCTAGTCTTCTATTGATGAAATGTGACTACTAGTTACTCCTCTGAGTTTTTGTTTTTGCTTCTTTTTTCAACCATCAGACTAAGTTGAAAAATCGTAAAAGTAATAATTTGATTAAGAATATATTACTTGAATTCTTAATGATGCCAGTAGGGACCACTATGATAACATATATAATAACTTTATGCTACAATGTCTATAAGACTTGAGATGGTATAATTCATTTTCTATAGGGTCTTATAGCAAACTTACAGAATCTTAGTCTGCTAGATTGGTTTGAGTACATTACTGTATTGCAGGCAGGAAAAGGGAGTAAATAATCTTTAGGTTCTGTCTATGTTATCAGCTGATTGACACACAAATATAGATTATAAATGTTCTCTAATGACTTTCCGGAATAAGAATATACTGACAATCTCAAAATAATAAAGATGGCTAGTCCTTCCTGACCAGTAAGTATGATACTGAGTTCATTTATCTGAATGCACAGCCCTGGGACTTGGTCCAGGGGAGGAAATGGCTGGTTACAGTACCTTCCTTCCCAAGGTCGTGGGGGAGAGAGATTTGAAAACTCACTCTTACGAGGCCAACTGTTCATTTCTACAGAGTAACGCCCATCATGAGGTGGGGAGTACCGACGAGATACCGACTGTGAACAGAGGGTCAGGGACAATTTGAGAGAAGAGGATTAAGAATTTGACAAGTAGCGAAAGTGGATCTGTGTACATGGAATGGACGTTAGCTGATGAGAAATAACTTCAGAGGACCTTAAATGAGTTTAGGATTTTATTCTGTAGATAATAGAAGCTGTGGAGTGGAAATCCCTGAATAATCTATGTTAGAGTGGTTAAGATCACAGGTTTTGCCTGAGCAAATAGCTCTTCAAAGCCTGATGGCCATCTGTATGTCTTTGGAAAAATCTCCATGCAGTTCCTCTGCCCATTTTTAAATCAGATTGTTAGATTTTTGGTATTGTGAGTTCTTTATATATTTTGGATCCTAACCCTTTATCAGATACATGACTTGCTAATATTTCTTCCCATTCCTTAGTTTGCCTTTCTTTGTTGATAGTTTCCTTTGCCATGAAGAAGCTTATTAGTTCGATGTAGTCCCAATTGTTTTTTATTTTGTTGCCTTTGCTTTTGGTGTCAATTAAAAAAAAAAAATCATTGCCAAGACCAATGTCAAGGAACTTACCCACGATACTTCCTTCTAGCACTTTTATGGTTTTAGGACTTACATTCAAATCTTTAATCCATTTTGAGTTGATTTTTGTATATGGTATAGAGAGTGGTCCATTTCCTTTCTGTTTTTGTGTGTATCTGTCCAGTTTTCCAAACACCATTTATTGAAGAGACTATCCTTTCCCCATTGTATATTCTTGGCTCTTTTGTCGTAAGTTAATTAACCATATATGCATGGGTTTATTTCTGGGCTCTCTATTTTGTTCCATCGATCTAGTCTCTGTTTCTGTGCCAATACGACACTATTTTGATTGCTATAGCTTTGCTATACAGTTTGAAATCAGGAAATGTGTTGCCTCTAGTATTGTTCTTTCTCAAGATTGCTTTGGCTATTCGGGATCTTTTGCAGTACCATACAAATTTTAGGACGGTTTGTTCCATTTCTGAGGAAGACATTGGAATTTTGACAGGGACTGCACTGAATCTGTAGATTGCTTTGAGTAGTATGGATATTTTCATATTAATTTTTCCAACCCACGAGCAAGGAATACCTTTCCATTTAGGTCTTCATTTTCTTTCATCAGTGTCTTATAGTTGTCTATCTTTTGCAGTACCATACAAATTTTAGGACTGTTTGGTCCATTTCTGAGGAAGACATTGGAATTTTGATAGGGACTGCACTGAATCTATAGATTGCTTTGAGTAGTATAGATATTTTCATATTAATTTTTCCAACCCATGAGCAAGGAATACCTTTCCATTTATGTCTTCATTTTCTTTCATCAGTGTCTTATAGTTGTCAATGTACAGCTCTCTCACCTCTTTGGTTAAATTTCCTAGGCATTTTATTATTTTTGATGCAGTTGTGAATGGGATTGTTTTATCTTTCCAATAATAGAAACACAACTGATTTTTGTATACTGATTTTGTTTCCTGCAATTTTACTGAATTTATTCTAAAAGTTTTCTGGTGGAGTCTAGGGCTTTTAATATATAATGTCATCTGCAAACAGAGACAATTTTACTTCTTTCCAATTTGGATAACATATTTCTTTCTTGCTCTGGCTAGTAATTCCAATACTATTTTGAATAAAAGTGGCAAGACAGGACATCCCTGTCTCGTTCCTGATCACTCTTGAGTATGTTAGCTGTGGGCTTGTCCAGTGTGGCCCTATGTCAATGTACATTCCCTTTATACACACTTTGAGTTTTTATCATGAATGTTGAATTTTGTCAAATGCATTTTCTGCGTCTATTGAGATCATTTTTATCCTTCATTTTGTTAATGTGATATATCACATTGATTTGTGGATGTCAAACCATCCTTGCACCCCCAGAATAAATCGCACTTGATCATGGTGTATGATCCTTTAATGTACTGTTGAATTCAACTGGCTAATATTTTTTTGAGCATTTTTATATCTACGCTTACCAGGGATATTGGCCTGTAACTTTCTTTTCTTGTAGTGTCCTTGTCTGGTTTTTGTTTCAGGGTAAGCCTAGCCTCAAAATGTTTGGAAGTGTTCCTCTTCTACGTTTTGGAAGAGTTTTAAAAGGATCGGTAATAATTCTTCTATGTTTGGTTGAATTCACCAGTGAAACGATCTGGTCCTGGATTTTTCTGTTAGGAAGTTTTTTGGTTACTGGTTCAGTCCCCTTACTAGTAATTGGAATGTTCAGATTTTCTATTTCTTCATGATTCAATCTTGATAGATTGTTTCTAGGACTTTATCCATTTCTTCTACTTTGTCCAATTTTTGGCATATACTTATTAATCTCTTATGATCCTTAGTATTTTTTTTGGTATCAGTTGTAATGTCTTCTCTTTCATTTCTAATTTTATTTATATGAAATTTTATTTTGCTTATGTAATAAGCTCTTTTGCTTATTCTGGTAAGAGAAGCTAAAAGTTTGTCCATCTTTTCAAAAGCCAGTTTTTAGCTTCGTTGATCTTTTCAATTGTCTTTTTAGAATTTCACTTAATTCTGCTGATCTTACTGTCTTTCTCCTAACTTTGGGCTTAGTTTGTTCTTTTTCCAGTTCCTAGAAAGTTAGGTTGTTAATTTGAGATCTTTCTTTTTTAACGCAGGCATTTATTACCGTAAGTTTCTTAGAACTGCTTTTGCTGCACATCCCTAAGTTTTGGTATGTTGTGTTCCCATTTTCATTTCTCACCGTCACACTTTGTGAATTTTTCAGTCTTCTTCTTGTATTTCGAGTTTTGTATCACTGTGGTCTGAAAAGATGTTTGATTTATGCCTTCTTCAATTTATTAATACTTGTCTTATGTTCTGAGACATGATCCTGGAGAATTGATCTATACTTTTTACTCCCTCTCCCTTTTTTTGTCACAAATTTATTTTTATCATGTATATCCACTGACAGATTATTGTAGTTATTTTCACTACTTTTGTCTTTAACCTTCATACTAGATTTATAAGTGATTTATCCACCACTATTACATTAGAGTAGTCTGGATTTATCTATTTACCTTTACCAGTGAGATTTATGCTTTTATGTCTTCCTATTACTACCATCCTGTTTCAGCTTAAAGAGGTCCCTTTAACATTTCTCGTAAGGCTGGTCTAGTGGTGACGCACACCTTCAGCTCTTGCTCTTCTGGGAAACTATTTGAAGAACGACTTTGCCGGGTATTCTCCATTGGCAACTGTTTTTCTTTCACCACTTGGAATATACCATGCCACCTTCTGGCCTGCCAAGTTTCTGCTTAAAAATCAGCCTATGATTTTATGGGAGTCCTCTTGAATATAACAAGTTGTTTTTCTCTTGCTGCTTTTAAGATTCTCCTTGTCTTTAATTTTTGACAATTAGAATGCGTCTTAGTGTGGCTCTCTTCGGATTCATCTTCTTTGGAATTCTCTGGGCTTCTGAGTGAGGGAAGATTTCAGCCATCGTTACTTTGAATAAGCTTTCTGCCCCTTTCTCTTTTCCTTCTGGGACCCTTATAATACAAATATTGGGCTACCTGCTGGTGTCTCCTAAATTCTCGGCACTATCTTTGCTCTTTTTCACTCTTTTCTATTCTTGCTCTAACGGGATGAATTCCACTTTGTTTGCTGATCCTTTCCTCCATATGACCTGCTCTGCCACCGAATCTCTCTATTGAATTTTTCATTTCAGTGACTGTCTTCTTCAGCTCTGGGATTTGTTTGGTACTTCATTTCGTTGCTGAAATTCTCACTTCGTTTATGCATTATTCTCCTAACCTGGGTGAGCATCTTTATTATTTTGAACTCTTAGGCCAATCATTTACCTCCATTTCATGAAGGTCTGTTTCTGGAGTTTTATCTTGTACTTTTGTTTGAAAAACATTCCTCTCCATTTTCCAAGACTCTCTTGGTTTCTGTGCATTAAAGAGCCACTTTCCCCAGTCTTGAATGGGTGGTCTCATATAGGAGATGAACCTTGTCATTCATCCCACGGAGTTCTTGGTTGTCTCTTAAATATCCATGACTGTCCAGGCTGTCATCTTTGTTCTCAGTGGTCCTCAGGAGTTGAAGATCTGCCAAGACCTATCGGTGTTCCACAGTGTGTGTGTGTGTCTGTCTGTGTGGGTTCTCAGCGAGCACCTAGGTGCAGGCTGATTGGAGGCTGGGTCCTCAGACAGCAGCTTTTAAAGTATGCAGAGACGTCTTTCAGATAGACTGGGAGATGGGTGTTTCTGCCTGCTCCCTCTGCACTGGGTCCTGGGTGGATAGAAGATTGAGAACTGTTTGTCTGCTACAGCCCTGTGGGACCCACAAACACATGCCCCAGTGGCCACTACAGCCAGGGACCACTGGGCAGTGGTCACCAAAGCCAGGGCACCAGACACGTGTGCATGCTTCTTCCAAGGAGATACCGGCGACCTGGAGTGGGCTGGAGGGAGAACCTGGAGGCAGCACCCACTGGCCTCACCAGTCTCCAGGGAGCATGAGCCTGTGGATGTGTGCTAAACGAGACGCCTGACCCGCAGGCTGCAGCTGAGACACACACAGAGGTCTCCTTCAGGGAAAGACCGGGGATGGAGGTTCATCTCCGCTGCCTCTGAACCAACCCCGGGGGAGCCGTGGTGAGTCCTTGCAAGCCCATTAAAAACTGCTGCTTAGCTGTGGTCTCGTGGGTGTCATGGATACAAGCCCTGTTGGCTTTCAGAGCTTTGGGGGCACATCCTTCAGGTGGAAGTCTTAAAAGGTGGACCGAACCCTTCACCCCTCAGGGAGGAGGTGAGAATTGTGTGCGTCCCGGCTGCGTCTCGCTGCACTGAGGGTGGTCCGTGTCCCGGCCTTCCCCACCCACTTCGATGTGGGCGTTTCCTCATCTGCTCAGCTGGTTTCTGAATTTCGTGCAGAGGGAACTGCTCCACGTGTAGCGGTACACTCAGTCCACAGAAACAGGTGAGTTCAGGAGTCTCCTGTGTCACCGTCTTGAGCTAGAACTTTAAAAAATGTTTTAATCTAATAATCCCAGATGTCAAAATATTTTGAACTCTCAATTACAGACATATGTACGACAAAAACCTTTTATGCTTGGGGAGGGCGTTCACACCCTTTAATGGCCCTAGGAATCAGTGCACTTGGCGCTTTCATTAGCCTTAACCATCCTGACGCGAAGTCTGGATTAAACTAAAACTCACAGGTTCTAGCAAGCTGAGTGTTCCCGAACGCTGGGACCAGGTGCTGAACTCCAAGGCCAAGCTGAAAGCAAACAAGAAACTGGAATTTCACAAGAATGACTCGTTCTAAATTTGAAAGTTTCTTAGATATTAAACTGAACTACCTCTTCTGGTTTGTTAAGGTAATTTATAATGCGACCTTTTATAAAGCATATTTCTAACAGATTTTAAGTGATTGCTTTTGGGAGTGTTCAACATCCAATATAAAGGCACAATCAGTTGTAGTATTTTAAAATGACATTTATTGAACACGTTAAAGTTTTTTCATGGACATAATTTTTATACCAAATGTCAATAAAACTCCACGTCATACAATGCATTTGATATTACAAAGGGATGAAAATTCAGAAGGGTATGCCTAAAACTCACTTGAGGAATTAGAATTTGAGGGGCATTGTGAATATGAACCAAGTTCAAAAGCAATATAATCACTGTTTTTCTCAATAGGAAATAAATGCCGGTGCCCACCACACTCAAGCGTTGTCACCAGGCAGAGGCCTGCACCCTCCACCATATCCCGGCTGCCAGCGCGGCCTTGGGTGAGTGGTCAAGACGCCGTAAAGAAAGGTCTGATGCTCCATTTTGTAGTTTGACACTTTCTGTGGTGACATCTGATCGAGACACTGGCGGGTAAAGGGAACTCAGTGCCTTTGAGATTTAGGGTTAATGTAATCCAGCAGGTTTGGGAGAAATGTGATTAAGAAGTGAAAGGGGTGTAAGTAAGGATAAGTGACTTTTCATTCTCATCCTAGCTTTATTACAGCTTGCTTTCAGAACTGTGTTTTGTAACACCTATATTGTTTACTTCCCTCTTAAACAGATCTTTTAAAGTGACTTTTCAAATGAGGGGAGAGGCAATATAAAGCTTCAATGAAATTTTTTTCCAGAAAGGATATTTAAACAAAGCTGACTGAACTAGGAGAACCATTTTCTTAATGGTCTAAATTTGAAACTATTTCAAATACATGTTTTCATACTTTGTGTTCTTCAGGCAGTGATATTTGAAAACATTGCTGACTTAAATGTCACAAAACTGATGAAGTAAGTGAACCTGTGTACATCATAGTCAATTCACAGAATAAAAATGTTCAGTGACTTGCCTGAAAACTAGTTAATTTAACAATACACTAGATCTTTCTCCCAGACCTTATCTTTAAAGCACAGCTATAACAGCTATGTCGAGATTTTAACAGTGTGTGCTTTCATTCCATTACCCTTAAGTTAAACCATGGCTGAAACTGCTCATTATCTGCCATGGTTCATAAGAAACAGAAAATAAACCAAACGTATCTACGCATTCTTCCCATGGCATCCCATTAACTAGTGCCACTGTTAGCGAACTTACTGGTGTTAGCTAACCATCGCATTCGCTGTATCTGTATAAAACTGGTTAACTCACTTGTTAGGCTGCTGCATAATTAAGCAATCAGATGTTGGTAGGGTTCACACTCAGAGGCTGCGCTCGTCTTAACTCTGACTGCCATTCTACAAATGTCTACCGTCAAATTAGTAAACAGACGCTTAATATGAGTCAGCAACTCCACTCCTAGAACACGGCCAGGAGCATCAACAGCATACATCCACACACAAAAAAATGTGCATCAGTGTTAACAGTAGCATAATAGCCAAAAGAAAAAAATGTCTATCAACCGATGAAGGCATAAATGAATGTGGTATATCCATGCAGTAGAATATTACTTGTCCACAAAAGAGAATGAAGCACTAATAATGCTACATCGTGGATGAACCTTGAACATTATGCTAAGAGGAAGCCAGACCCAGAGGGGCACATATTGTATGATTCCATTTATATGAAATGTCCACAACAGGCAAATCCAGAGAGACAGAAAGCTGATTAGTGTTTGCCGGGGGCGGGAACAGGAGCATGGACATGGAGTGATGGTTAATAGTTCCAGGTTATTCTGGGGGACGATAAAATGTTCTGAAATTAGATAGTGGTGATGGTTGTACAACTTGGTAAATATACTGAAAATCAATGAACCGTATATTTAAAAAGGTGAATTTTATGGTATGTGAATTGACATTTCAATAATGTTATTTAAAAAGAAAAAGTCAGCAACATGATGTCCTATCTCTCCCATGCTGGAGTTCAATTACTACCATTTCCAAATGAGCAAGAAGAAAAGGTATATTCTATTTTGCTAAAGAGAATCTGAGAATCTTGATACTAAGTATTGCTAACATATATAACAACTTAGAATAGTTTTGTTTCACACCCTGATCAATAGTGGATTAGCTACTTTATCTGGGAAAAGTTACAAGTATAGGTAGCTAAAGTCTGGAAAGAATTACTATAAGCTGGGATTTTTTTAAAGGAGAAATATTTGTCCCAGCAATAAGAAAATAAAAACTTACAAGGAACTGACCCATGGGTGAGAGCAGGTCTAACAAAGTTAACGTGTTCGACAAAGGTTTTCCGTGATGTTTAAAAACATTTACAGTACATCAAAACCCAGAACAAAAACAATCTTTTATGTTCTAGTTCATTCTCCTCTCCATTCTAGGTACTCTCCAAATGGCATTTTTATGGTGAGCTGACGACGCCTATCCCTTCAGAAGCCATCAGTGCTCCTCCAGCTTAAGCCACAGACAGTTACAGGTGACAGAAGGCATCTCTATCCATAGCAGCTTGCTCTATGTCACCTGGGACAACACTGTAAGAGACATAAAAGTTAAAAGAATCCAGTCTGCCCGTCACTCTCTGCCTGCCACTTCTGTTTGTGCTTTACAGAATACTGTTGCCTGCAACATATTCCGGACCGTATCGATGGCATCATGAGTGTGTGTGCACGATTGCTTAGAAAGAGGAAGAGAACACCAAGTTTCTTGCACTCTGTTCACATATAAAAAATGGAAGACAACTGTCAGTTTTCAAGGTCTTTGGCTAACGTTTCACGGATGAATCGTAAGGTACGTTGGTACAAAAAAGCATCCTTTTTCTCTGGCTTACAAATGTTCAAATGGTTAACATCCACAGGAATTAGATCTCCAATGCCTAAATCTGAAGGAAACAAAAATGTCAATAAAATCTAAATAAAAATGTAAACTTCCCCGTCAATGTTGAAAGAGGCTAAACGGGTTGTTCTAAATACTGATTCAGTTATAATACGGAACTTAAGATAATGGAACCTGAAGTCTGATCACACCGGAATGAGTTCTCAGGAGGTATAATTTATGCTTCTTTGTATGTGTTCTGGCCTTCTTAATAGCGAACAGAGCCTGAGCACTATCTTCAAAACTTTTATACATCTGCAGGTTATTACTAAATTATTTCACTTTTTCTAAGGTTTGTATTATAAACTTGCTAACGAGCTCCCGTGTCCTGATAAAAGCATGGAACGGCTCACGGAGGACCCGTTCTACACCCGGACCGCTGCGATCACTCCACCCAGGGGAGATGATTAGTGCCTCAGAGGTTTGCTTGAGCCTCACAGAGCTGCCTACATGGAAGTGACAAGAGGTGCTAGTGGTGCCAGCTAGGTGAGGGAGGAAGACAAGCCTGCTGGTGACACGAAAGCAGGTTCAGACAGTCATGTCACTACAAGCAGCTCGCCCACAGTATTAACTTTGCTTTTAGCTTCCAGTTTTGTTTAACACCCAGCAGCTGTTCCTTGACCTCTTCAAGTCCCTCAGCTACTAAATAGTAACTCCACACCCTATGACGTATGGCTTTGAGGCGAAGCCTCTTTGGGTTCCACTACAGAATACTAAGACTTTTACATTTTATTTAGATAATATATAACGAGGTCAGGACAAAACTTGTTATGCAAACCAAAGAACCATCTGGAAGGTGCTCCAGATACACACTGTCCGTGGCTGCAAGTAGCTCTCTCTGCGTGGTCGAGCGCGACCGGGGCGGCACCTGACCCAGCCTCAGGGGGGATCAGAAAAGGGTCTGGTACGCAAGCCGCATTCCAGGGAGTGAAAGGTGTGGGTCGCCTGCTACGCAGGGCGCGCTAAAGAAAAGAACCAGGACTTGGGCCCCGCCCCCGAGAGCCTGTAATATGCACCCAAGTGGCAGATGCCGCTCGTTTCCCTCAACTTCAGGATTGTGAAGAGACTGTACTTTTAACACTAGCTTTTTTCCATTGAAATCTTAGTCGCTTAAATATTTCTCGTTTTTCTTCCATATATTTACTAAAGGTTCTTTAGTTGATTTTTTTTTTTTTTTTTGAGTTTCTACATGCGGTTATGTCTTTATGTGAAATGCCCCTTTTAGTCTAGGTGACAGAAGGGCTTTGTATTTGTATTCTCACCTTAATACAACAAAGTTCAATGCTGATGACTAATTTAGAGTTAGCCAATTAACCTTTAACATCTTATCAGTTAAATGAAGGAGAGGGGTAATGCAAAAGTTACATGTTTGCAGAGAAATTTTATCTATGGCTGAAATTAATAACTGGAATCTAGATCTTCATAAAGCTCTCCTAAAACTGAAAAACTGAATACACGAACTGACATTTATGATTAAATGCTAGGTACCACCAACCCGGCCAACAAGTTTCAAACGAGCGAGTACCTGCTGATTCCACGGGAACCACGTGGAGTTTGATCATGCTACCAATGGAGGTTGGCAGTGTTTCTACAAAATTCAGCACCTGGAAGTTTTTGTCTTTAGCAAACTCCAGAAAATCATCCTGTAGTGTTTTAAGTGCAGGAGAATCTGTAAAATTATAGAGAATAAGATTATGGCAAGTTCTTTTTATCCAATTCATTTTAAAAAAATGCATTAACCTTCTAAATTTAGAGAGGAAATGAGGGTTCTGATTCAAGATGGTGGCTTAGTTTATCTCATTCCTAGGAAGCCCTTAAGGTGAGTAAAAAGCTAAAACCACCGAGAACTGAGAGGCAGCCTCAGGTGGAGAGGAAGCAAACCCAGGGCAGTTCGGTGTGTGGGTCTCAGGGGTTCCCAGTGTGCCCACCCCTTTCTGTCCCGCAGCCTCAACTATGACAGGACAACCAAGAAGCACCAGCTATTCGAGGAAAGCCTGAGACCTAAGAGGCAGACCCAACAGCAAACAAAACCCGAGCACAGGAGAAAGAGAACTCAGGGAAGCAGCAGAGAGGAACTTTTTAAAAATCCCCTAATTAGTATCTTCAAATGATTTCAAAAGATAATGGACCAAAGAACAAGGAAGAGCTTATGGAAAATAAAATTTAACATAAGGTTTAGAAGATAAAGCAGAACACAGAGAAAGGCTAGCAAAAAAAACTGGCATATTAAGGCTCAGGCCAGAGGCTCCAAATTCTGATGAATGGGTATTCTAGAAAAGAATGCTTATTAATCAAATATATAGTGCTTTATAGTTAATACGCTGAAAATCTTAAAAGCTTGTGTATATTTTAACAGTTGATTTTCCAAACTTATGGAAACTCATTGGTAAGATTGAAAACATATAACTTTTAAGTTTTTAAATAATTAATAGTAAAATTTTTTTATATTTGAACAAATGGCTTAAGAACAGAAAGGGAAGGTACCAAAGAAAAAGTCTAAACTAAAAATTTTTCATGACAGTCTAAACACAAGTCATATACAAATAATGAGATGAAACAGTCAAGTTAGAAACTGCCTTTTTTCCCTCCGTAACCGATGACAATCCCAGCTTCCTCTGTGGCAGAGTGTTACCCTTGCTGAGTTCCTTGACTTCCAAAGCAAAAACAAGGAGCGAACGTTGACAGAGTACTCCGCCAGACGCGACCCGTGGTGGGGGACGCTATAGAAAATCATCCCTCTGGTGTTGTTTATAACGGTGCTCAGTTCTGGCTTCTGAGAGGCTTCTAGCAGCATCTTTTTGACAAGAAGACCTAGCCACAGAGAAGAAAGAAAACAGTGCCAAGGCTATTTTTCTTCCCTCTAGTATTCTTAACTGCACCTCCGCCCGCCCCCCCCCACCCCAAAAAGGCAAAACAAGAAATACGGAGAGATGCTTTCTTTAAAAAGTTTACACAATAATTCTCTGTAGTCCAATAAACAAGGCCTTAAAATATTAACACTTGATAACACTCATCCTCTAGACTAGAGGCTTACCTATAAACAAGTAAAATTCTAGACCTTGTATCACAGAATGTGCTGTCCCACAGAAGGAGTATCAGGCACTGCCATAGTGGTGTCCATCAATGAAGCAACTAAGCAGCAGCCAGCCCCCCCAACCTACCCCCAACAGCCCACAGATGCCCACTCCACAGGACAGTTCCAACATTCAAGAAACACACAGTCCCGTAAAGCTCATCCACCATGGGAAAAAGCTTCTATGGGAAACCGCACCTAGACAGACACCTTCTGTCTCCCCACACCGGGCCTGGAGCCAGCAGCGAAACACAAAGGTCATACAGATGGTGACACTGGATCTCTGAGGACACAAAAGGTGACATCTACCTTTCTCTCAGCAAAACACTTGGACTCGGCCAGCAGCCCTGAGCTTCATCAGATAAACTAGGCAGAGGCTGCAGGAAGACCCTCTGAAGGTGGGTGGTGAGAATTTAGAGCTGGACTGGGGCGAGGGGCAGGAGGAGCGGATGTCGTTTAGCAAGCAAGCACAGGGACCCGCAAAGCGACACCTGCGGGACCCGGGGAAGCAGGCACGAAGGGGCTGCGGTTGTGGGCATCAGAGCAATAATGGACTCTGCAATGGTTGGGGTGCAAGGAAGGAAGGGGAGCCCTGTGACCCTCCAGGAACGTCGAGGGATCGTTACAAGTCAGGCTTGTATAAGCCACGGACTGCTTCTGATGTTTATTCACTAAGTTGTCAAACTCACATCCCTATTATATGGTTTGTTACTAGTTGTCCCCTTCTAGAAAAAGAAATAGCATGGAAGGAGAGTAGTAATTGAAAAACCAGCCATAGCCTAAAACATTAATTTAGCGGGGAAAAGGGTCACTATGAAGTAAAACAGCTGCAATACCTCAGGTTAGTCCCGAGGGCTGACACTACCCTCGCCGCCCGCATCCCAGAATGAAACGCACTCACCGCCCATGCTGTGCGACACCCAGATCACCGGCCTGTCTCCGACGCCGGCCGCTCGGAGCTTCCTGAGAAGCTCGTTGCTCCGGAACGCGATGGACTTTCTGAACAAAACGAAACAGCAGGTGTGACAGGCTATCGGTCCGCCACCGAATCTTGCTACCCACTTTTTAAGGCAAGAACTTGTGTGTACTGGACCAATGCTACCTTTAAAGTCAGGGATACTCCCTATTCTCTCTGCTTGATTCCTGCAATCGCTTGTTCCCTTCTTCCAACAGTCACAGTGAGATAGCTGGGAATATCTCAAGCCCAAAACGCGCCGTTCGTTCACTAAACGAGCATTGTCTGAGCACATAATATGTGGCTGGCAATTTTCTCAGGTCAAACTTAGGTCTCCCACCAACTGCCAGCACCTCTTAGGACACGTGTTCTTTCTCATTACGTGGCCTGACAACAAGACCATGTCTCTTTTGTGAGTTTATCAAGCCAGTTGTCATTGCCATTTAGCCACTGTTTGTATTTACGCTGCAAGCATTAAGCTTTCGTCACTTTGGTTTGTTACTCAGAAATACCAGAAAGCTGTTAGAATCTGAATTCAAAATAAGTAATTTTCAAACATTTATTTATCGCTAACTCCTCCTAGAAAGATAAGGTTAGGTTCATTTTTCCTAAGAAAATCCTGTCTGTGGCATCCGAAGATAAGACTCCCCTGCACCCCGGAGGCCCCCTCGTGGCCTGGGCCCTCACCCTCCCAAAGCTTCTCGTTACCTTTCCATAGGGCACCTTGCCCTCCAGTCGCTCAGGCTGGTGTCGTACTCCACAGATATGATCCGGAGACTGGGGCAGTCTCTTGCTAACCACGTCTATGTAAAAGTAAAGGTATGAAAGAACATACGTAAATTTCCGCTGCCCTGATTATTTCCTAGTAATTAAAATTCATAACTAAAGGGCTCTTGTAATATTGACTAGTTAAAGATCACACTGCAGTAAAGTATAAAGGTGACTAGAAAAACAATTTCAGCATTTTATCTCTTTATGTCTCTGGTCACAAGGTGGGATTGATCTTTACAGCATAAGCCCAATACAGGTTTCAAGAGAATATTCTCAATTTTAATCTGCGACAGCCAAAAGCGGGGCCTGTCTCTGGAGTCTAGATCAGATCGGCTTTCTGAAAGCACTCCATAGAAAGCTGTGCTCTCGGGACAGACCGCGTGTATGACGCTTAGGGACTTGGCCTGAGAACTCAGAGATACTAATTACAGTCGCGGTTCTGTCTCTGGATCCACGATCTGTTGTCATCTCCGTACTTCACTGTCACCAGAGAACACAAACTGTTCTTTCTGCTTGATAAGCCTTTCTGAAGGTGAATAAGCAGCAGTGGGACAAAGCTTTGGAAGCTATTAACAGAGTCGCAGCATCAATTTTCACTGAGCTTTAGATCAAGTCAATGAATTCACCCCAGGGTTAAGGCTCTCTGAAAGAAATAATGTCAAAAAAATCCAAAGTATTCTTCAAAGTCTTTCTATTTTTATAATTATTAAAATCATAGAATGAGCCAATTATTATGAATGTATTATTTACTATATTACATTTTTAATGAAAGTGAACGATTACTGGCCCTTGCCTGTTTTTCACTTACTAGAATATTCTTTTAGAAATATAAACTGTACTCTCAATTACACAACACAGGGTGACAAGCCCAGCTGTTCATGTAACATACCACGAGTGTCCCTAAGGGAAAGAAAAACTGCATGGAAAAAAAATCCCAGTATAAAAGAGAAAAATAAACAAGTCACAATGAGGCCCCAACAGCCAGTGACATGGCAGTGTGTGGTGGTGACGCTGGCTAAGTCGGCCGTGTCCTTACCTTGGGCCAACACGTTGTGTACCTGGTTTCATCCTCTGAAACCTTTTCATTTAAGACCTGGTCATTGTCCTGCTGGCGCCACGTTTTGAATGCTGCTCCCATCAGGCCATGAACAAAAAGGACATCTGCTTTAATGGGCTGACTACGCGGGAGAAGCAGAATAAACGTGTTACCGTTTTGATAAGAATCTACACAGCACTCTCTGTAGATGGTGCTTAGCAGCTTTATATGACACATAATAAAAATTAGGGAAGCTTTACGAGCACAGGTTTGCTAAAAAAAAAAATCCTGTAAGGAATTTGGGCCAAGACATGTACAGTGTGCTTCACTGCTCTCTGAAAATGGAGACATATCTAGCCAGGGGGACCAACCAAAATCAATGAAGTGACAGCTGTCATGTCAGATGACCCTCCAAAGATTTCCGTGAGGATATCCCACAGATCAATAAAAGTATGTGAAATGTTAGTTAAATAAGAATATGCTAGTATAGTTTCAAAATCAGCATGCGTGAGAGATTTTCAAAAATTTGGATAATGCTTTGGATTCAAGGATAATACTTATCAAAAATCTTCTGAGATTTATTATTTACGCCTACAGCACCTAGTCTTCTAGGTGGTCTCCCATCCAAGTACTAACCAGGCCCAACACTGCTTAGCTTCCAAGATCAGACATTGGGCTTGTTCAAGGTGGCATGGCCGTAGACCATGGACTGTGGCTCCTCTGGGGCGTGAACCTAGCATTTTCAGCGTGTAAAGCAGACATGCTAACAGCTACACTATGGAACCACATCCAGAACAAATGATATTTTAAAAGAACATATTCTTTCTTTGGATATGACATTTAAAAAATAAGTAAATAGTATATTACTTGAAGCTATTTACAGCATACAATTATGCTACACATATGAAATATTGTATTAATAAACTGAAATTAACCAGGCAATCCATTTTTCAAATTAAAAAAAAAGGTGCTATTTTCTGAGCTATTATTTTAAAGTGCCTAACAAAAATCCAAGAAATATGTGACTTTTTTACTGTGGTCCTTTCTGTATTGTCTCAGCGATGACACAACTAGAAAGAGTGACCGGAAATAACGTTAAGATGGAACATGAGTTAAGTTCATTACAACTTACTCGTTCCAGGGCCTGCTTTCATACCTGACATAAACCTTCTCCAGTCTCTTGAGGTCTAGACCCAGGCTAATCTGATTGCCTATCTCCTTCCCACCCAGACCGACCTCCACAATCCAAATCAGTTTAGATCTACGTGAAAATGCCACGAAACGAAGAAACAGGCATACAGAGTTTAAGTGTGACAAGTTATAAAAGGGGCACGAATCTTACTGAACATAAGCCCCTGGTGTAAAATAACCCTGATCATTTAGCCAGTTCCATACTTCTGCGAGTCTGCAATTCTTCTGAGGTTATTATGGACAAATTGTTTCAGTAAATAAGGTATTTGACTTACGTAAATGTGCAGAAATAAATTAAAATGTTAAGCCCTCTAGGCTCTCCGTCCCCACGGGGACAAAGCGGCCTTCCATACCTTGTGCGATACTGGGGGTGCAGCACATACACGCCATCCTGGTATTTTTCTCGCACGGTCTCTCGGTCTAGGTTAGCCAGGGTTCTGGCGGCATGCGAGGCCTCCATAATGTCCTGAGACTTCATTGCTTCTGCCAGTATGGAAACCCAGCCTGGAGGAAGGAACACACCTCCTGAATGCGGCACTAATCGCTCAGACTGTCATCAAGCGGGGAAAGGGCTCGATCGGCTCGCTGAAGTCGGGGAGGCCACCTGCTGCACGGAGGGGAAATGGAAGGTTTGAGAAGTGGAGAAGGTTTAACATAGTCCTGCTGGGAACGTTAACTGGAGGACATGGTAGCCGAGACGGCCTTTAACCTGTCAATCTTGTAAGCACAGTGACAACCAATCTGCAATGACTCTATGCTCAGCCATAGCAAAAGCAGATAAGTAGGTTTCTTCTAGTGTTGGGGTCTTGACCAAGGGTGTGTTAGAAGGATAAGAGGGAGAGAAGTTCTAGGGCACTGGCAACGACGTTACTGAAATGACGGAACCTACGCTGAGTCGGGAGGGAGGTAAAGACTGAAGAGGACTCACAGCTGGCAGTGAGTGTGAACTAAGGTTCCAGAACAAGTTCGTGGTTGAACTTAATAGAAGGAGGTATAGACATAAAGAAAACTGGGCTGAGTTATTCCCTTCTCTTAATGACTCACTGTCGTGATGACATACAAGTTGCATTTCTCAATGTAACACGGGAGCACAAAGTGGGACATGAACTTTGCATGTCCTTATGTTTCTTGTATTAAGCAGGATTTTGATTGGATTTCTAATAATAAAAAATGTGACCCTTAGGTTTTGAAATTAGGACAATATCCTGAATGTTATCGGCATCGCATGCCTAAACAGTTCCAGGTGCTCCTCACATTTCACATTAAACCTGATGAGTCTTGTTTTCTACGTCGTCTCAGTGCTACTTACTTAATGACATGGTGACAAGTTTGACAGTTTTTAGAAATTAGTCTAGGGGATATAAAATTAAAAGAATAAAGAGGACTAATGGTTAGGAGGAAGTAGGGAGGTCAGTGGACAGCAGATTCCGGCAGAGAGGAAAACCAGTCACTGTGGGAGCAGATGCAACCAGAAGCTTGAGTGAGAGGAGGGTGTGCTCGGAGAGGTGAGGTGAATTACTGCTTTTTTTAAGTGAAGTAGTTTCAGGAAATGACCAGGTCCAAGGTATAGCATGGCAGTGAGTACTGGACAACTTGGGAACAGAGAAGGAGGTCACAGAAAATGAGAAGGTCAAGGAATAGAGATGGAGAGGCCAAGGTGTTCAGTGAGCTGTCTGGTAGATACTGAAACCAACCAATAGGACTGGGCTTCGCTTAAAGGAAGGTTTCCGTTAGAGAGAGGGTGTCGTCGTTTTTTTTAAATACTGATTTTTATCAATTCTCTACCCCTTCAGTGAAAATGAAAATAGAAATCATCCAAAGCACAGGGAGAAAAAAGTTTTTGAAAAGAAGTGAACACAGTCTCAGTGACCTGTGGAATGGAATCGAGTGATCTAATAAACAGAACTGAAGTTCCAGAAGGAGAAGACAGAGAAAAGGAACAGAAAAAGCTTTTGAAGATAGACTGGCTGGAAAGTTTCCAAATTTGATCAAAAACATCAACCCATAGATTCAATGAGCTCAGCAGACCCTGCACAGGATAAGTATAAAAAAAGACACCTAGGCGCTTCACAGTCTAACTGCTGAATAGCAAACATAAAAACCTTAAAAGAAGCCAAAGAAAAAAAAAGACACGCTACATACAGGAGAACAAAAGTGGTATAAGGAGTGACTTCTCATCGGACAACGGATGCCAAGAGGGGATATTTACAGTGTTGATGACACACTATCAACACAATTATTTATCCATGGAAAATGTCTTTCCCTGGATAATAAAATAAAGGTGAAATAATGCGTTTTCAGAAAATGGAAGGTCAGAGAACTTGCTGCCAGCAGATCCAGATGATTAGGCTCAAGGGAAGTAACATCAGATGGGACTTTAGATACATAGAAAAGAAGAAAGAATACCGGATGTTACTACAAATATGTAAGTAAAAAACTGTTTCTTATATTCTTTAAATATCATTTGACTGTTAAAAATAATGATGTATCATGAATCTGTAACATGTAGGAGTAAAATATAACAATACCACAAAGGTGGCGAGGGATGCAAAGTGAATTACATTATTGTAAGAATCTCACATTATATATGAAGTATCACAAAACTAATTCAAGCTAGACCGATAAGGATACAACCATTAAAAAAAATACCGAAACTATTGTATAAAAAAACAAAAGAAGAAAAGAAATACAATACAAAAATACTCAAGGAACCCCCCTTCCAAAAAAAAAAAAAAGCCAGGAAAAGAGGAAAAAAGAAAGAAACCAGAGGGGGGTGGGGAAATAGGAAACAAGAGCAAGATGACAGACACGACCAAACGACGACAATAATTACATCAGATGCAAAGAGACTGAATAATTAAAAGAGAAAGATTATCAAACTGGATTAAGGAAAAAGATCCAACTATGCACCGTCGATAAAAGATGTACTTTTAAAGTCACAGAAAAATGAAAGCAAAAGGAGGAAAAAGATCAAAGATATGCAATGCAAACAGCAAGCGTAAGAAAAAAACCAATGTGAGTATTTTAATATCAAAGTAGACTTGAAGTATTGCCAGTGATAATAAAAAATGAACACGTCACGGGAAGAAAAACCTAACGGAACTAAAGGGAGAAACAGACAAATTCACAATCACAGCTGAAGAATTTAATCACCTCTTAGTAATTCGCAGCACTAGACAAAACTCAGTGAAGATCTAGAGAAGATTTGAGAAACAGTATCAGCCAACTTGGTTTAAGCGTTGTTTACAGAGCACTTCACTTAACACTACACATACTTACACTTATCCAAGTGCACACAGAGCACTCACCAAGACAGACCGTAAAGTAGGCCATCGACTGAGTATCAGTAAGTTTCCAAAGATTAAAACACAGGGTATGTTCTCTGAAGACATGGAATATTAAATTAGAAATCAGAGACATATGATATCTAGGAAACCCTTAATACTTGTAAATTACAGAACAC
The DNA here is from genome assembly GCF_000325575.1 of Pteropus alecto. NCBI lineage: Eukaryota > Metazoa > Chordata > Mammalia > Chiroptera > Pteropodidae > Pteropus > Pteropus alecto. The sequence continues at coordinate 3,789,680 of NW_006438073.1, forward strand.
ACTTTTAAATAACCCATGAGGCAAAGAAGAAATCACAAGGGAAATTAGAAAACATTTCAAACTGAATGATGATTAAAATACGAAATAACAAAAATTTGAGATCTGCATCTAAAGCAGGTTAGAGGAAATTTGTAGCTTTAAATATCTGTATTAGCAATTTGTAGTGATTTTAAAATATGTCTTCAAATTCTTTGACGCTATTCTCATCAAGAGGTGAAGAGGTATCCCCCATAATCCCCCTCCCTTTGACCATGGCCCAGCCTTAGTGACCAGCTCCTAATCGATAAAGAGTCCAGGCAGAAGTTACTTCCAGGGCTAGATTATAACAGACAAAAGAGCTTATACCTGGCTTTCTCTCAAGGCATTTGCCCTTGGGACCCAACCGTCACTCTTTAAGGAAGCCTAAGCCACATGGAGAGGCGCATGTGGAAAGGCGCCAATGGCCCGGCCCCGCTGAGCTCCGTGCCAATAGCCAGTAACAGTTTACAAGCCCTTTGAGCAAGCAATCTTGAAAGTAGGACAAATCCTCTGTCCCACAGCTGAGCGGCCCCAGCTGATGGTACAGAGAGCAGATATAAGCCATCCCTACTCAAGCTTGCCCTAATGTCAGATTCATGAGCAAAACACATGGCTGCTGTTTTAACCATTGAGTTTTGGGGTGGTTTGATACATAGTAATATACAATTGAAACAAGAAAAAGGGTTAAAATCAGTAATCTAAGTTTCCACTTTAAGAATCTATAAAAAGATGAACAAATAAAACCCAGAGCAAATGGTCTTTTATAGAAGTTTCTGAACAAGACACTCTTCTGATCAAGACACTCTTAAACGTAAATTCCTAACTTCTAATATGTGTATGCGTGAACATAAGCATGTACAGTTGATCCTTGAACAATGAAGAGGTTAGGGGTGCTGACCGCCCCCATACAGCCGAAACCCACATAAAACTTTTGACTCCCTGCCAGTTTAAGTTGTCCCTCAGTGTCTGCGGGGGTTCGGTTCCAGGACCGCTAGCAGATACCAAAATCCGCAGATGCCCAAGTCCTCTGTATAAAATGGCGCAGATCAACGCATAGTCGGCCCTCTGTACCTGCGGACTCCAGGCCGCGATCTACAACAGCACAGGTGCTTGTTGAGAAACGTCCGCGTGTAAGTGAGCCTGTGCGGTCCAAGCCCATGATGTTCGAGGGTCAGCTGCACATTGCACATATGTGTGTGTATACTTATGCGTATATCTGTGTAAGTATATTGTATATATCCCCTAGCCTTTTCCACCGAAAAAGCCAAGAACAAAGACACTTCAGGAGCAATAAGCGCACTTAGCACCCAGATCTTGGTCTCTAAAAATGATCCATATCAAAGATATAAACAATTAGATGGTCATCGGCAGAAACTGCTCTCCTGTAACTGTCCACACACTGTTTACCTTAGGTGTAGATTATCCACGTATCTCAAGCGATTCCTTGTGTCACTATAACAACATGCTCTAAGGACCCATAACTAAAAACACTCTTCACTCTACTGAAAAATTAATGTATCATGTTGGGCGGAGGTAGGAGAACACAGGACAAGATCCAAAATACTCAGTACATAAAGTTGTTACCTGATTGAACGATAGGAGAATGAAGATGTTCATTCAAAGCCATATTTCCAATGATACGCATTATATTTCTCTGTACTTTAGGGCAGTCCTTGTGAAGTTGGTACAGCCTCTGAAGCAGTTGCAAGCCTCCATTTGCTTCAATTTTATCACAATGTGTGGATATCTAGTACAATAAATTAATGACAGCTCACTTTATGTTGTACGAATTCACTAACCAGGTGACACGACATGCTGACGGGGCAGCCAGGTGGCTCCTGCTCAAGGACAGACACCCAGAAAGACATCCAAAACTCTCTGCTTATTTAAATAAATATACAAAGCCCTATCTACCTCGAAATTGTTTCAAAATCACTGAAAAAAATAAGTCATATCTCACCAGGACTTTTGAAATTTTCATTCATAATGTTCTTCTATTTAGCTCTTGATTGGATATAACCTGACAATGCCATTATTACAGAATTGATTCAATGTACAGTGATTATTTGATTGGCTTAAAATTATCTTAAAACTGTTCTTTACCCTTGAGAAACTTGCCCCAGGAACTCCCACAGAGATAAGTAACATCTGCCCCATGCAAGCCCACAGGTATGGGGATGGCCTAAACTTAGGAGGTGAAAAATATTTTTTTAAGAAAAAGATCAAGTAAAAATAAAAAGAAAAAGGGATATGAATTTTTAATGAGAAAGAGATAAAAGAAAGCCAAAGGAAATATGTGTATTAAGGTAAGGCAGGTGACCAACAAGTCATTATGGTCCGCCAAGGTCACCAGTGTGGCCTTTCCTCTTCCTATCACTAGTTTTATTCACTGGCATGACAACATGTCACACGTATGGAACAATTACTATTCTCTAAATTTTTATTAAATTTTATCTTGTTTCACATGCATTTAAAAGTATACATCTTAGACATACATTGAGACATGTAATAACTTGAGAGGCTTCTGGAAAAGTACCTATTATGGTCCATGTACTGGACTTTCTAAAGATACATCTACTGTTTCAGCAACAGGCTGTTAAGTCGCAGAAACTCAAGCTGGCTGTCCCACATTCCCGTCTGTAGTCCAACACTAAAGACCAACTGCTCTGTGCCTGATTCCCAGTTCCGCGGGTGGGCACTAAAGATGACCAGAGGGCACCAAGCTTTTGAGCCATGTCTAATGGTTTCCAAATTAAACTGGAGTGTTTAAATCTCTAGGATGATGTTTCTCACGATATGGGATGAACAACCTGCAGCAGCCTCACCAAGGATGCCTGTGACATTGTGACATATGCGAATTCCTGGACTCCACCTCACGTCCAGTAATTAAAATTGCTAGAGGTGAACAGGAAATGTGCATTTTTAATATGATTCCTGAGGAATTTTTATGTATTAATGTTTGAGCACCACAAAATTTGTTACTTTTTTCTTTTTAAAATCAAACTATGATCACAATAAAAAAGTTGCCGTAATGCCAAAAAGTTTAAAAATCATTGATGCATGCTATGGTTAAAATGTGGTTATTCAAATATTTCCTTTTTTTCTATCTTGCCATATCATGGACAGATATTTCAGTGGAAATTGACTACCTGGTAACTATTTGTAAAAACGATCTGAGAAAGACAGTGGCAGACGGCAGAACTCAAAGGTAAATGCTGTATTTAGACAACAGGCTGCTTTGTGTGCAATTAAGATTAAATCCATTTTTAGAAATACTTAACAAAAATGAAATTCGTATAATGTTGTTACATCATGATTATCGATTTGAACAACTAAATGGGGGGAAAAGCAGAAATTTAAAAACAAGCCAAAAGCTTTTGTCTTTTTTTAATAAACAAGGATAACATCCCTTGAATGAACCTGTATAATTTTTTCAACGTGATCATAAAAGCAAAGCGCATTTGACAACGTAAGTTACCTCAGAATGTTTTACTAAAGCGTCTAAGCAGAACATTTCCACTGCAGCCGAAGGCACTTCTCCAAAGCTCTCAGCATAAGGAAGGCCGTTTCCTCCGAAACACCATAAGCCGCCCTGCAAGCGAGAGAACCAACTTTTACTAAAAAAGTGACTAATATTTTTTGTTGGATGAAAGAAAATCTCTGTATTTATACAGTGTTAGAAAAAAACTAATACGTAGGACTCTAAAATATCATGCAGGCTGCTGCTTACTAGAATAGAAGACATGGGATTATTCCTAGGAGAGCAATCTCCGAGCCTTAATTCTTTCCTGTGTTCTCTCATCTAAAAGTACAAAGTACGAATGCACAATTTTTAACATCTGAGAAAAGCCAAGGATCGATCACAATGTTCCAGTGTCAGATTATGCTAGTAGATTCTACTTAAAGTCTATTCATTAAAATAATAAAAATGAGAAAAAGCATTATTGAAAAAAATTAAAAGCAATGATGATAATGATCATTGACCTTTTAATTCTTCCCAAACTGAAATTCAAATTCATATAGAAAAATAAACAAGAATTAGGAAAAGTATTAAACAGAAGAGCAGTGGGACCTAGTCCTAACAGATAATGAAACATAAGAATAAATTGGGAAAAGAAAATTTCAACCCTTACCACGGATTAAGGGCTAAGTTACCAATATGCAATCATCTCCTACAAATCAGTAAGAAAAATACCAACATTATGGAAAAATGAGCAATGGTCTTTGCACAAAGTTCTTAGGAAAAGGAACATAATGCCTCTAAAATACATGAAATGATGCCTGATACCACTCAGACTGAGAGGCATGCACCGCCAAACTACCAAGAAAGGGTGTTTTTCATCCGTCAGATGGGTGGGGAGGCAGGCACCCTTATCACCCTGCTCCTGGTAGTATCGACAGGGCTACTTCTATGGAGGAAACTTATGACAACTGTCAAATTACAAGGGCCCATGCCCTCCGACACACAGCACACAGACAAGGTGATACATGGAAGTTTGTTCCCTGCAGCACTATTTTTAAGAACAAAAGACTGAGACCACCTAACTTAATGCCCATCAACAGGGGGTTGGTTAGATAAACGATGGCACTGTTGTACAGTGGATCACTGTGTACGAAAAATTTTGAGTCTTTTCATATACTGATACAGAACAATCTCCAAGATAAACCCTTAACTGAGAAAAAGAAGGGGCAGAGGAGTATATAGTATGCTACTATCCGTATAGAAGAGCATGTATAACTGTGTGTGTGTGTGTGTGTGTGTGTGTGTGTGTAATAGGGTGGGGAGATGGAAGAAAATTACTACCCTATCTCCTTTCGAAGTGCTTCATATTTGGGTGAGGGGTCATATCTTCGTGATACGTGCTACCTGCTGGCAAAAGAGATCAAGTACAAGGTATGTCTCTCAACAATGTATATAGAAAGCCCAAGTGTTTCCTATAGGAAATATAATCCATAAGTTTCTACGTGTTGAGTTAATTTACAGGGTCTACCATTCAGTGAACCTAGTAAATGTTCAAAATACTGCGCTGCTCTGTAATTCTTACTACGCCTTCCTCTCTGGTGTAATATTGTTTTTCCAAGTTTAAACATGCTGGATCTCAACGAGTCACACGATTTAAATGGGGGATGAAGAAGGGGTAATCACCGGAGGTTACCCCTCCTCTCCCAAGGTCGAGGGTAAAGAGTGAGCTGGTGGGCTGTGGGGAGGAGAAATTTTTCTTAAAGATCCACCACCCCAACCTGCCTCCCCTCACACCCTCAGTTCACCTGACCGCTTTCTAACCTAAATGCTCCAAGGAAAGAAAGGGGTGAAGGAAGAGAAAAACGATCTGGGCTTCTCGTTTTTCTCGATCATTCTGTAAGTGGGAGTCAAAGTGCAGCTGCAGGTTCATTCTGGCTGCTGGCAAGGCTTGTGCACTGTTTCTGAGCTGGCAGACTGTAGGGCAGTGAGAAGCACAAGCAAAAAAGAATAAAAAGGTGTAAACTCATGATGTGGTCGCATGTATTATGTTCCAATTCCTAACACGAAAAAAAAAATTACTGCCGGTTTATCACTAGATTCAGACATAGAAGATTAAAGAAATTCATGAAGATTTAAGAAATGTCTCACATCAAATTCTGTAAGTGCAACTAAAAAAATTTCTTAAGGATCAATAAAAATGCATAGGAAAAGGTGGAGAGAGTGGTGATGTTAAACACAATAATAAAAGGTAAAGTATAAAAATTAAAAGGCAACAGTAACAAAGCCTAAAAGGAAATGTCAATCAAGTAAGTTACTGAAGAATTTACATCCATTTTATACGTTACTTATAGGTAAGAAGCAAAGCATTTTATGGATAACTTCCTTATGATAATAAAATTGAGACACAACGTTACTATGAGCTAACGGTATGTTTAAAATGCATTTCAATACGTTTATAACAGCCAAATGACTTAATACAAAAGGGATATTTTCTTAACCATAGAATCAACATTCCAATTAAACATAAGCCTTAGTTACCTCGATTTTGTCTTTGACATACAAAAATACTTTGATTCATAACAGAAATACGCCATTGTTATTTAAGTATGTATAAGTTGTGTCCAACCTAGCTCTCTCGGGAATGTTATGGTTATCCCTTCATTATTCAAGAAATATTTATTGAGAGTATACTGTGTATGAGGCACTAGGGAGGGTACGGACTACTGGAAGAGAATAAGAGAATTAAATAAATAAACGAGCAAATAAACATATAAATTACAGAATGAGATCAAGGCTAGAAGGCAATAAATAAAATAAACATTTGAGATCAAGAGAAAGGTCCCTCTGAGCAGCTGACATGCTGAGATCTGAAGGACAAGAAGGAGGCAGCCATGTGACAAGCTGGCGGCAGAGCATTCCAGGCGGAGGGAACATAAGTAGATACACACTTAGCAAGTTCAAGAAATGGAGAGAAAAATCCAGTGTGGCTGCAGCACACGGAGCAGGAGGGCTGGGGGCGGGATGGGACAGTCAGGGAGGTGGTGAAGGAACAGATTCTGGCAAGCTGAAGCCAAGGCCTGCAGAGAGGTGTGTCACCTGACAATAATGACCTGTTCTAGAAACGCCCTGTTTTATCTCTGTTACTTACACCTGATGAGCAGATTTACCCATAACCAAAGTCGGGAGGAGGGGAGGTGCGGGAAGTTTGCAGATGACACAGATGAGTTCATTCCAGCAGAAGGGGTCCTTGACTGCTCCACTGTGCATGCTGGGGGACTGGCAGCACCCAGGAAGCCCCCTGCACAGTCTCCTGTTCTGTGTAACAGCCCCGCACGTTTCCAACCCCTCTGGCATTAAAGAACCGCCATCCCTCAACACTGCCTGCTAGCCGCTTTCAGTCACGACACATCGCTGCGCTCACACAGACCAATGCCAGCAGCACCTCGATGCAAGGGCCCTAGACCCTAAGGGCTAAGCTGATTTCAGAGACTTTGGGAAATTATAGGGGAAGATGATAATACTAGAGTTGCAAGATTTTAGCTGGATTGTCCTTAAGACAAGACCACAAAAGCTTTGTGATGGCAAATCATTTCAGTGTACTGTACCCATTGCTCTCGTGACTGGGCAGTTTGCCACATTAGATCAAGAAGAAATCACAATCCAGTATGTCTAAACTTCCGCATCCCTGGTTGCTTTCCTAGGCTCTAGGTCACAGGTACCCAGGGTCCCCTAAGAGAGGTTCAAACTGGGGACACACTGACTGTCCAGATGGTAACAAAACCAAACGACTAAAACCTGGATCCTGACATCGGGAAAGACTCAACTTGCTGGTAACATCTGGGACAGAGGGAAGACCAAGGACCACCCCTCCCTGTCCCCCAACCTCCCACCAGAATTGTCAGCAAATCTGCAGGCACACATCAGGTGGCTGCCAAGGTTCCAGCTGTGGGAGTAGTAACAGTAAAGCGAAGAAGTGCTTCCGCTCCCACTGCCCAAGGTCTCCCACTGAACAGAACAACAAACAGAGAGAAGGCAGATCATTGCCAGGGTGGGTGGGGGCGGGGACGGAAAGTTTTGCTACAGCTTCTAATTGTGGGTCCCTTTGTTTTAACACGTGTAAGAGCTAATCTCGGGTGTTTCTTCATAAAAGGTCACAACCTTAGAGCTCTGCAGTTTGTGCAAACTAAGTGGGCTTAAAAACAATGTTCAATCTCAAGCATGAATTTTGAACCTGGGGTTACCCCTAAGGGTCTGGGGTAGACAGAATTCAGGGTAGGGAGGATATAAACTTGGGCGGAAAAAGTTACATCTTTCTTTTCCTAACTTCTAAGTAAAATTCTGCACTGTATTCGATTACAAACAATGACAATGAAGCACAGTAAGTAGCAGTCTGTGTGACGCTGGCCGCAGCGGAAAGCACAGGTATGTTCCTACCACATCTCATTTGCTGCAGCTCACTGAAAATAACGTGACCGCATCATTCCTTCAAACGCCAACAGCACGTTCTCACTGGTGACCCAGAAGCAACACTGCTGTCCAGTGTCCCCTAGCAGCCATTATCGGAGAGCCACATACGTACAGCCTAGTCCTCGGTTTATTGCAGCTCACTGAAAATCATTCCTTCGAACGCCAACAGCATGTTCTCACTGGTGACCCAGAAGCAACAGTGCAGTCCAGTGTCCCCTAGCAGCCATTATTGGAGAGCCACATACGTACAGCCTAGTCCTCGGTTTAACGTTCTTATTCAGTGAAGCAACAATAGCATTCACACTGACGCATTTGTAAAAAGCAGACTTTACACACTGAATCGAGCCATATGAAACCGCCATTCTCCCCGACCCCATCCCTGAAAGAGTCTTAACGCGATGCCAGGAGCAATGAGCTGGTTCAGCCCAGGACTCGGTTTCTAAAAGCCTCAGCCAGAGAAGGAACCAAGGTTTCCTGAAGAATCAGCTGATTCTGGGGCTTAGCAGGGAAAGTTTAAAATGAGCCTGGATTTTCTAAAATCAGATAATAAAGAAATGCTCAGAGAATAATGGAGACATTTCCATAAGACACGGGAGCCAACGAAGGGCCTCCACGGTCACATGAGACACTCTGAGTATGAAAGTGATTAACAGTGAGAGACTATAATCTACTGGATAAAATAATAATCCACGAACGAGCCCACGGTTCTGCGAAGGAAAGAAGGGGAGAGGCTGGAAGGAGGAA
>NW_006438073.1:3798413-3828770 GCF_000325575.1 Pteropus alecto
GGGCGACAGATGGGGGTGGGGGAAGTCACCATTCTGCAACCACCCACCGCTAACTATTATTCAGGCAAGATTCATTCAAAGGATAGTAAATCACACCTGAAGAAGAACAGGGTAGTCTAATAGCCTCAAAATATCTCCTCTCTCCACAGATCCTGTATTCATTGCAAATAAAAGATAATTAACATTAAAGCAGAGAAATCTGGCAAGTTAACGTCAACAATAAGGGGATAAACTGGCACCATGAGCTTCTGGATGTGAGCCACTGGGAAACACACCAATCGCCTATACTGTATTCCTGGAGTAAATGCATCTAATTAAACCTGAATCTAATCATGAGGAAAAGGGAGACGCACTACATTGAGGGAAGGCACTCTACACAAGCCACTGCTCTGCACTCCTCCAAAATGTCAATGGCATGAAGACGAAGGCTGAAGCATTCTTCCAGATAAGAGAGACTAGACACGACCATCAGATGCTCAATCCTAGACCAGACCAAGTCAGATTTACAAAACGATAACAAAACTGCCTTAAAGGAATTACGAGGACAACTGACAAAAATCAAATATGGAGTCTACATTAGATAGCAGTGTTCTATTAACGTTGACTTTGAGTTTGATAACTGTCCTGCAGTTATGTGAGAGAATGTCCTTTTTGTCAAGAACTCCACGCTTAAGCATTTCAGAGGTGACGGGGCATCATTTCTACATCTAACTCTCAAATGGTTCAGGGAGGAAAATAGTAAATGTATGTGAAAAGACATAAAAAATATGTCTGTAGAGAGAATAGGAGTAAGTGGGTGATGATAAAACAAATGGGATAAATATTAATAACTGGTAAATCTCAGTGAAATGTATTCATTTTGCAATTCTTTAAGTTTGAAATTAATTCAAAATAAAAAAGTTAAAATATTTAAAAAATAAACTTTCCTGCTTTAAATGTATTTTCTTGTTATTTAAATGCATTAATAAGTAGTACATATGCTAATTATAAAAAGTCGTCTTTTTACTTTGGTTTCCTTCATAGTACTACGTATCTTACGCATCTAAGTATTTTACGCATCTAGAAACGAGTCCACAGACTACGCCGAACCAGCAAAGGGTCTGCGGTGCCCGAAGGAGAAGCAGCTCCGCTCTAAAACCACAGGGAGCCGTGCGGGCCACCTGCCGGGCGTGGGCTGGGCAACGGGGAAGGGGTTCTGTGTGGCAGCAGCACACTGCCACCTGAAGGGGGCCTGGGGACTCATGAGGCACGTGCCATAAACTGGTCATACGGATCATTACAAACCAAATGCACACCCCTCCTATCCCTTCACCCCCAACTTTCTGGCATGTAAATAAATCCAAGAAGCCTGACTAAACTGGAGTGGGGACAGGTCAGATGTGAATAAGTGAATGGGGCTGCTTACTGATCTGACAAGATGGGACCATTTTCTTGTTTAAAAAGTGTTCAGAGGACAGGGACATGAGTCAAGGTGAAAGGAGCACCTTTCAAGTAAAAAATAAAAGGCACTTCATTAAACACAAAGCATTCATTGTTTTTTTAACAAGTACCCAAAACGACTGCTTTTCAAAATTTTTACTTAAAGAATGAATCTATATATGCATGGGATCTGCCCACATAGAATGGAAATATTTTGATTAAGTATCTGTTTGATCATTTCCAGTGTGATGTATGATTTCTAAATATACTGCTTTAGAACACTGTCAAGACAACGCAAATAAAAGGTCATATGAATTACTTTTTCAGACATCACTTTGCTTAGGGGAAATCTTGTTTCCAATGAGCTCAGTGAGATGGGTGGGCAAAGAGGACCGGGAGAATGGCAGGAGACCCGCATCCTCCCCAAGGTGGTAAATAGTCAAAACCACACACAGTTTTAAACGGAAACTCTTCACGCTGCTGACTGAGGCCATGACTTCTGAGCGGACGGAGAAGCGGCACAGTGTATTAGACCACACTCTCTCTCTTTACTTAGCCGAAGAGTAAGGAAGCACTGCAGCAGGAGACAGAACGGTACAGAAGGTGAGAGCCTGTTAACTAAATGGTCATGAGCAGAAGAAACTCTTTGGTGCTGAAAAAGAACACCAGGCCAGGTACAGGAGCTCTGGCAATGAGGACAGCACTCAGTGCCAGGGTGGGCGGTGGGAGCAGCCTGCAGGGGAGAGCAATGGGGCACTCTGCCCGCACCTCGACCGTGCCCACAGCCCCGTCGGTAAAGCCTGGTTCTGGCCACGCTGAACAATCGGAACTTAGACGAGACTTCCTGAAATTGAGGCTGTGTTCCCTGGCTTCCAGATGAAAGGGGAGCCCACCAACGGAGAGGAAAGAACACAGATCAGGTAAAGAATTACTCAGAATAAGAGGCCCGTGGTCTCTTGGATACAACACCGGCAGCACAAGCAACAAAAGAAAAAAAATGCATAAACTGAACTTCATCAAAATTAATGTTTGAACTATTGAGAAAGCAAAAAATCCACAGAATGGGAAAAATATTTGCAAATAATATAGCTGATAAGAGATTTATGTCCAAAATATATAAAGAATCCTTACAAGTCAATAATAAAGAGACAAGTGACCCAATTAAAAAAATGGATAAGAGATTTAAATATTTCTCCAAAGATATGTAAATAAATGACTAACAGGCACATAAAAAGATGCTCAACATCATTAATCATCAGGGAAATGCAAATCAAAACCAAAATTAAGATATCACTTCACGCACAATATGATGGCTATAATAAAAAATATGGATAATAACAAATGTTGGCAAGTATGCAGAGAAATTGAAATCCTCATACATTGCTAGGGGGAATGTAAAATGGTGCAGCTGCTGTGGAAAACGTTCTGGAAGTTCCTCAAAAGGTTAAATACAGTCACTATATGACACAGCAATTCCACTCCTAGGTATGTACCAAAAAGAATTAAAAACATGTGTCCACACAAAAACCTGTACGTGAATGTTCATAGCAGCATTATTCCTAACAGCCAAAAAGTGTGGACAACCAAAATATCCGTCAACTGAAGAATGGACAAAATGCCATCCACGCAGTGGAACAGTACTGGCCATAAGAAGAAACAGAGTGCTGATGCATGACATCACGCGAAAAACGTCACACTAAATGCAAGAAGTATGACACAAAAGGTAACATTTTGGAAGATACCACTGATACGAAGTGTCCGAACAGGCACATCCATAAAGACAGGGAGCAGATTAGCAGTTGCCAGGGCCGGCGGATGGGGAGGAGGATGGAGAGTGACTGATAACGGTTCGGGTGTCCTCCGTCCTGGCATCAGACAGCAACGAGGGCAGCATGACGCTGTAAGTATACTAATACCCGACAGAGTATACGTTTTTGAAGGGTGAATTTTATGAAATGTTAATTGTATCTCAATAAAGCAGTTATTTTTTTTTAAACTAGCTGAATTGGAAACATCGCCATGAATTGAAGGCCTTTTAAGTAAAAGGTAACTGTTCTGCTCTGCTGTTAGGCAGGTCAGAGCCCCGGGGGTCACCTGCTCGGCCTACACAAGCACCCCCAGTGCCTGGGTCTTGGACTCTGATACCATTCTCCTCTCTGCTAAGAAGAACCAGATCTCCCTGGAGGAGCAGCCAATTCACGTTGTAGGGCAGAGAGAATTAAGAACCAGGGACATCTTACTGTCAAATAAGAAAACAGAGGTACTTTCACAGCCACCCTGGGGACAGAACTTAAAAAGAGAATGAGGTTAGCTTACAGAAAGGGTTCTAGTGGCCAGGCAGTGGCATTCTGAGCTTCAAAAAGAAAACAACGTCATCAATGGAACAATTCCAAGACATGGCCCAAAGTGGAAATTATATAGAATATACTACAGAAGTCATAGCTACTGGTTTGTCCCTAATCTCTCATAAAAAAAAAAGGAAATGAGAAAATGACAAATCATTCAATTGGTAAAAGAATACAGAATACTATGATTTGTTTTACTAATACTTTCCCCTGAGTAAGTGGATTACATAGTTATTATAGTAATAATGACTCTAGCTTGTTTTGATTTCTCTAGGAAATAGATGAGACATTTTATGAAGATAAAAAATGTGCTGAAATGATACCAAAAGAGCATTAGAATTCAGTAATAGCCTCCAGTGGGCTGGAGTTGGAGTCTGTTTAGAATGTCATACCCAGGACACTGTGCTGTGGTTCACTTAGAAGCTGCCCTCTGCTATGCATCGGGCTGTTTTATGCCAGTTATTTACATCTAGTGAAAAGGGCCATAGCTAAAACAGCGGGGGTAGGGGATGCAGGAGGGGAGAATATAAACATCTCCACCAGAAGGACTTTCCGGGTCTGAGGGCAGCCTGACTCTGAAGGCCGGGAGCGTCCCTGAGGAGCACTCAGAGCGTCCCTGGAGAGCACTCATGGCTCTGGCGACGCTGCCCTACAGCCGGAGCACGCTGTGCCCTGCTAACTTATGGCATAGTCTCCTTTAGTTTTCATACCCTTTGCCACTAAACAAACTTTACAGCTCACAACTGTGCCTACTGGAGTCTTCCTGTCAATCTCATCACCAACCCTAGGGGCAGCCAGGCTGGTAAACAAAGGCCAGTCCACACCTCGATCATAAAAAGTAAAGGGCTCGGATTTAACAGGTAATGGGAAGCCGTCTGAAGGGCTTTAAGCAGGGGCATAACCAGATCTAATTCATGTTTTTAAAAGAGATCTGGCTACTGTGAAGACAGGGAACTGGAGAGAGTTAGAGCTTAGAGACGTGATGGAGACATGATGAGGAAGCTTTCTGGATCCAGCAGGATGCTGAACTTGGCTTCTAGAGAACCCTCCCATGAGAAACATGCTTGGTAAAATATAGTAAAAGCTATTTTAAAACACAGCCAAGCTCTAAAGAAAATACAAAGAAGAAATAAAGGGAACCCCTTGAGTGTTAGAATTAAAAAGAGGACATTCAGCAGAAGTGGGTAAGCACACAGCTGATGCTGTAAAAGGTCTGCAGGCCCCTTGGAATGGGATTTCAACATCTGCTGCAGGAGATGCAATTCTGGGTCTCACACTCTGTGGAAGTGAGACATGAGTTCCCCATATAAAGGCAGGGCCCTGGAAAAGTCGCCTCCTTTCTATAAGAGGGTTGGAAAACTCTGCCCACCAGCCCATGAGAGCAGCAAGAAAGTCTGTTTCCGCTTAAGCTTTGGGTGGAAAATCACAACCCTAAAACTATGCTATTTATTGATGTATCTGAATTTACACTCTCTATGTGCTACAGAAATTCCAAACTAAGGAATACAAAAAACTAGTCCTATAGCAGTGAACTCCTGCGGTATCCAACAGAAGCGTACACAAAAATTGCTCTGTAGGGACAAATTTAGAATCCAGAATGCTTGGGACGCCTACAGAAAACAATCAGTCTGGCTAAAGATAAGCTCGTGGTAAAAATGCATGAGCCATGTTAAGCCACAATCTAACATAAAGGAGAATCAGTGTCACCCCAAAGAAACTGAAATAATACAAGACTCTGAAAGAGACTTTAAAATTATTTTCTAAGTAAAAAAATAGAAGCCAAGATGAAAGAACAGGACACTATGAAAAAGAGATGACGGTGGCCGGGACCATGTGGCTACAGTGAAGATGGTGAGACAAATGAATTCATTTTTGAAAAGACAGCTTACAGGATCTGCTGATTAGCTGGACATGGAAGAACCAAGAACTCCTATCTTTTGCATAAGCAAACAGGTGGATGCTATGCCGTTTACTGAGTGAAAAAGACTAAAAGAGGAAGAGCAAAAAGGTGGGCTCACATGCTCAGCGGGGGACGGGACGCCTGCTATACCTCCAGGCAGAGATGCCTCGTAGGAGGTTAACTATTCAAATCTAGAGCTTAGGTCAGAACGCGGGACTAGAGGTGTCAATTTAGGCATCAGCAGCAGGCAGGTGATATTTGAAACCTTGTAGATTACCATCTGTCATTCTTCAGGATGTAACCTCAGAGTTACCTCCTGTGAGGTCTTAAACCTCAGAGTAACCTGTATTTCTCTTACACACTCTGTGACTTTATTTACCTGTCTCACATTTATCCTAAACACCTAGCCCAGTGCAGGGCACACAACCAGAAGTCAGTATGTTTGCTTGGTTCTTGGATGAATGACTAACTATTCTGAGGTTCTAAATGCTGGCCCCTGGCACAGTGTCTTGAAGGAGTGGACACCCCAACATATTACTGAATGAATAGGTGATCTAACCTTCTGAGCTGCTAGACTCTGACTGCTTTCGCTCAGAGCCAAAGATGTAAAATACTGGATACACTCATCCAGCTCCGTTTGAGGTAAAGAAGCCAGCAGGTGTCTTAGCTCTTCTTCAATGGTAGAATCCTGAAATAAAAGGAAAGAAATCCTTCCTGATTAAGCTCGACAACTGAGCACGACAACAAAAAGTACACAAAGAATCAAAGCCCAAAAAGCAACAAGAAAAACCCCAGATAAATTAGTGCTTTTAGTCTTCAAAAGTCACCACCACCCCCAGGCAGACAGAGGATCATTTAGTTTTGAATTTTATACTTTCATGTCTTCTACCTTTCAAATTGAAAGACCTATTGCAAAGTACAGCTCAAGATTTTCACCTCATAGGCTACTTCACATCTTGACTCAAAATCAGTTATTACATTCTTTTTAACTAAAGTCAGCTTTTAAAATCCAGAACTTGCTACTGATTTTCCCTAGTATCTTACCTCCAGCATATTTGTTTTCTATTTTTCAAAAACTGATAGCAACTTTTCAGATTTTCATTTCCTAGTCTAGGAAAGGTACTCAAGAAACATGCTCAAACACTGATGTTAGTGGTTAGCAACTGATATCTGTGTGTATTAATATACTAATAACTATATACAGTGCTTCTCCAGCTACTGTTTTGCACCCCAGGAAACATTTAGCAATATCTGGAGATGTTTTTGGTTGTCACGACTTGGGGCTGCCACTGGCATCTAGGGAGCAGAGGCTGGGGATGCTGTTAAAACGCCCTACAATGCACAGGACAGCTTCCAACAACAAAGAATTATTTGGCCCCAAGTGTCAATAGTGTTGAAGTTGAGGAAAACTGATCTAACAGCAACCTGGGAACAAGGGAACAATTCATGGAGGCTATGAAGTCACCCTCTGGTGTACGAGACTCTCGGTCCCCAAAAGGGGAAAATAACATGAGAGACTCAGCATCTCCTAAGGAATCAAGAAACCTTTGTACGGAAAATACAATTTCAGGTATACAACGTTTACCTGCTTGTGAAAGGTAGCCAACAAACTACTTTTTGAATATTTATTTTATGCCCAAAGTGAAGATTGTATGTCACACTTTTTTCACTCACTGGATTATCTGCTTTACTTACTTCTTTTAAAGATGGCAAACGAGGTGGTCGGAGGAAAAAGCGAAGATCACTCTCTTTGCTTCGTGCCAAACCAATAAGAGTTCTCAGATCACAGGCTTGGGCAATCGTCCTGTACTGGTAATCTATTGTCAAAGTATATTGTCAGCACCCAAATGAGCTTGGAAATTGTTTCAAGGATTAAATGAACACGCTACTTGAAAGCACTCTAACTTTTAAATTACGAGTTTACAATTCAAGATTTCTCAAGTATTTTTTTTACAACTACAATATCAATAAGCTAAATATCCAACATTTCCATATCTGATCTCACAATTCTCAACATTTACCTGGGTACATCAGGGGCTAGCTAATATTTTTGAAAAGATGAAACTCAAATGTGAAAACTAATGTCAGAATCAATTTAACTCCTCCTTTTGTAAAATAACCCTAGTGTTCAAAAGCTGTTGTCGTCACTACTCCAAACGCCTGAGGCTGCATGTAGGCCCATTCCCTGGCGACAGTATGCTGCTTCGGAATTCCGTGATGTCCATGAGACGTCTGCGGTTCCAGACGGGGGGACTTTGTTTTTGCCTCCATGATTGAACCACTCCACTCTTTATGTATTGCTATAGAACGAATGTTTGGGTCACCCCAAAATCCACATGATCAAACCTAATCCCCAATGTCATGATATTTAGAGGAAGGGCCTTTGGGAGGTGATTAGGTCATGATGGCAGACATTGCGTGAATGGGATTAGAACCCTTATAAAAGAGACCTCAGAGAGACCCAGTGTCCCTTCCGTCACACAAGGACACAAAGAAAAGATGGCCAGTTATGAAACAGCAAGCAGGTCCTCGACAGACACCACATCTGTTGGCACTTTGATCTTGCATTTCTAGCCTCTAGAACTGAGAAATAAATTTCTGTTGTTCATATGCTACCCAGCCTGTGGTATTTTGTTATAGTGGCCCAAGGAGACTAAGACATGTATCCAATCAAAACTCTAATCACTGACGCGGACATTCTTTTTAATAACGGCAGCTCATAACCTGGGCAAGTTCTTCAAGATCAAGTGGGGAACTTTTCGAAATATATATGCCTGGGCTCCAATCCTGATTTTCGTGACACAGTAAGTCTGAAATGGAGTCCCGGGAGGCAGATTTTGAAAAAGATTTTTATTCTAAGTCTAACATTAAAAAAGTTTTTATTTATGTTATAAGTTATTATAATTATGGCCGCCAATCAATCAAATAACTTGTATGGAGGCAGAGATCTTATTCTGAGACTTTTCTTGAGAACATTTTTCTAGTTTTTTACCCATTTTTATGACTCTACTAACAAAGTGTACGTTAGTCTCCGTACTAAAATCGAAGCAGATCTGAGCTCTTGATCATGTATTTTTACTGAGTTTTAGATAAAATTAAGTATTTTAAATACCCCTGAAAAGTGATATATGCACACAAATCAGATACATCTGACTGATTATTAATATCAGACCCAAGTCAGATTGTCAAGTGAAAGCAAATATAAGATGCAGCAAGCAATTAAAATATATTTCATTAAATAGGAACCAAAGAAAACGCAAACACAACATTAGGCCATAACAGAATCCAGAGTTCCTTCCAAGCGTCTCTCTAACCGAGCGAAACTCTGTTCTGGGACAAAGTCGCACAAACGTACCTGCCGCAGCCTGAGGCTGCTCTTACCACACACGTCTGGTCACCAGGCCAGCTGGCTTTCACTGGGGTTTCTTTTTCTAATTTCCGGAAGTCTTTTTAACATATTTAAAGATTGCCTGAATTCTTTCCCTTCTTTAATGCCTCATTCCCTTCTCTTCTACATCAGAAACGGCGCGTGGCGCGCTGGGCTGGCGGGCTCACCGTGCCAGTGCCGAGCCGCCAGCATCTCCTGCACCGCCTGCATCCGGGCCGCTCTGTCGTCCGACCTGCTCTTCTGCAGCAGCAGCCACACCGCACACTCGTGGTCCTCCAGGTCGACTGTGCTGAACGTGTCTGCAAGAGAAAGAGAGGCAGCATGGCCACTGTGGACACACCGTTTATTTAGTGTGGTAATTTACAAGTATTTGAAAATCTATTATAGGAGAGTTCAATCTATTTCCAGGTATTGATAAGAAGTGATAGTTTATTCTCAGCTGTCATTTCTTTTAATATTTATTCTGTGTAGTATCTATGTGCTTTTGTTCTATATACTATCTTGCTTCTACTATGTGTTTTGTTGGGGTTTTTTTGCTTTTTCTCTACCACAGCTCTATCACAACTGTTATTTTGCCATATTTGCTCAATCTATATGCCTGAGTCTACATTTTTTTCTAAACTACATGAAAGGAAATTGCAGAAATAATGACTTTCACCTTTCATAGTTCATCCTGCGTCTCCTAAGAATAAGCCTGCGTTCACCTATATAATCACAATGCCATAACACCCAAGAACACTAACAAAAACCTTCCAAATCATCTAAAATCCAATCTAACTCCATATTCGAATTTCTCCAATAGTCTCCAAAATATCTTTGTTTTTTTAAAACCAGATTTAATTAAATCTCTTTGCTCTCTCCTAATTCTAGAAAGCGTTCCCACCCTTTCTTTTTTATGCCAACTTTAGAGGTCTGGTAAGCTCTTTTCTGGCTTTCCTGCCTGTGAGATCTACATGTTTCATGCAATATTCTCATTATGAGAAAGCATTACTACTAATAATAAAATATCTAAAAAAAAAATTCCTCTAACAAATTTTAAATTTTGAAGTGGGCATATTTCATTTCAATATTTATTTACAAATAGCTAACAAACAACCACGAAAGAAGAAAACTGTCCAAGGCATTAAGCCCTTAAAATTAAATATAGCAAGAGAATACTGTTACTTAATTTTCCAAAGCCATAATAAATGTTAATGAAAAATATCTCAGGTAGATCATCAAATGACTTTCTGTTTACTGATAAAGATTCCCAGTTAAATGTTGGATACTTACCGGCAAACGGACCCTGTAGTATCTTGGCTGACGTTGCCAGTACTTTCCTTACTGCTTTGTGAAGCTCTTTTCTTGCCTGGTAGAGGATTCCTAAAGTGATTACAATTTAAATAAAACTAAGTAGGTACTCTTCATGCTAAGCCCCAATACTTCAAAGAGAAATCTCAAAAAGAAAATATAAAATAGCATCTTTTTGTTATTGTCACTATCAAAGCAACTAAAACCATATGGGAAAAAGTAAAAAACAAAAAACACTAACCAAAGCTAACAAAAATCCTCATACACAACATAGGATTAGCTACATTCAGGAAAATGTCCCTTAAAAATAGTCCCTATATTTACTAGTTAAATCGTAAGCTATAAAAACTACTTGTGTAATAGAAACTGTAACACCATAAAAGCATGTTGAAATACAGCAAGGTGAAATAATAATAAACACAACAGGAGAGCGATGAGATCTACAGCTCGGAGGCGGGGAGCAGCAGAACCTGCCTCGCTCAAGGATCAGAATGTGCTAACAGGCACGGGTATAACATGCAGCTCTGCGTGGTGACTCGCCAGACTGCCCTTAATGAAAAGATACGCCTCTGCGCTAAAATTTCATGATCACCAAGCAATTGTCTGATTCCTAATTAGGTTTCCATGAGACTAACAACAAAGAATATTGTGACTAGTAAAAACAGGTTTTCCAGCCTCTATGACAGATTTTTTCCCTCTGTAAATAAGTTGGTGTTCATATTTACGAACCCATCTCATGAGTTTAGTGTGCATGAATAAATCCCTGATATCAGAAATATCTCCGAGCTAAGTGAAGAAATCATGTTTTTATGCTGGCCAAACTGAGTGCCAGGTGTGGACTCTGAGTTTAGACTAGAACAGCTGGCTGGCCTTCGCTTAATTACAGGAGAGCTGCAAACTCGGGTTAAACACGGAAGTGTGAAATTTGGGCTTCAATTAATTCTTTAGGGGCTTGGTTCTCACACGGTTTGGTGATTATCTTAGAATCAGCTGAACCTATCTTATTAACACTGTGTTTTAAATATTCATTCCTAAAATTCAGTAACTAGCTTCCATTTTTTCACAAAGATGAAAATACTTCACTATAAACTTACCATGATTTTCTCTTTTATCTATAGGAACTGTGTTCACATAAATGTATGACTTCATTTTTTCTCTCTCTACCACTTGACTGTCTAGTGTCAAAGACTTCTTCAGGGCCAGAGCCTCATAGGTAAGAAATAATGAACCTCTTAAAAAGAAATAAAAAATTCACCATAAATATATGATCGAAATGTAACACAAGAGTCACTTGTAATCTTTTCATAGTGAACATTTCTTCATTGGGAAACATAATATGTATACAGTAATGTGCATATACCATATTACATTTGTATGTATGTGCAAAATATATGTACAAAGGCAAACACACATTTCAGTTTAACAAATAAAAATAAAAAGCTACAGCTACATTTACCCAGGCAAAAAACAGAACTTTTAACAGTACCCCAGAGCCCATAGTATGTCCCCCCCATCCCCCGGTCCTGACCCATTACCTCATCTCTACAGCTAATTATTATTCTGACTTTTATCACAGTAATACCCCTGCTTTTCTTTATAGTTTAGCATCCACACATCCTTAAACAAGAGCTTAGTTTGTCTGCCTGTGAACTTCACAGGAATGGACTCACACCAGACGTATTCTTCAGTTCAGACCTGTTTGTGAGAGCCATCAGCGCTGTGAACGAATCCAGAGTCCGTGCATTTGTATTTTCATACGGTACGTGAATCATCCACTGAACGGATGCACATCGACTTATTTCTCCATTCTACCACAGGCGGGCATTTAGAGAATTGCTAGTTTCAGTCTATTACAGACGACACTGTTACACATCTCATACATCTATACTGTACACACAGGTGTTTGTGTTCCTCTAGAGTACATATCTAGAATTACAGACTTCCTGACAGCATATATATTGTTCAACTTCACAACATAATGCCAAACTGTTTTTTCAAAAAGATTAGCCAATTTGTACTCCCATCACCAGCATAAAAGTTCCTCCTCTTCTAAGAGTTATACCTAATGACAATTTTAAAATGTGACATGCAATATTGTTTGCTGTGTACCCCCAAATGAAGGATATTTTTCCTCTCATCAGATTGCCCTGCACACTCCCTAAATCCACACACCAAGGCTGCACTATGTGGATTTAGAGCTTATGAACGTTAGTTACACTAAGCCTTCTCCAGGGCTTCCCACCCCAAAGCAAAACCACATGAGACAAAAAGGCCAGACACTGGCCTTCACCAGAGGAACAGAGAGAAGACTCAAGAGAATCCTCTTCTCTCCAACCTAAATGCCCATCAACAGACGCCTGGATAAAGAAGTCATGATTCGTACATACAATGGAATATTACTCAGCCTTAAAAAAAAAAAAAAATGAAATCCTACCATTTGCAACGACATGGGTGGACCTAGAGGTTATTATGCTGGGCAAAATAAGTCAGAGAAAGGTAAATACCATATGATTTCACTTACATATGGAATCTAAAGAACAAAAAGAACAAACTAATGGAAAGCAGATTCACAAATACAGAGGACAATCTGGTGACAGCCAGAGGGGAGAGGGGTTGGGGCTGGGAGAAAGGGGTGAAGGGTTAAAGAAGTACAAATCAGTAGTCGAGAGATGGTCACGGGGATGGGGAGCACGGCGCGGGGAACGCAGTCAGCAGTGATGTAATGGCTGGGTGGGGGGCCAGAGGGAAGACAGTAATCAGGGGGATCGTTTCATAAACTATGTAAACGTCTAACCAATGCATTATATACTTGAAATTAATACTAATAATAAAATAAAATGCTTAAAAAAAAAAAAAAGAATCCTCTACTCTCTTGGGAATCTACCCAAACAGCCTAAAATCAAAGCAAATGTATTCAAGTATTTTTACCATGCTTTCCATGAAAGACAAAATTCTTTACTAGAAACTGTGTGATTAATTTCTACTCTATTTCTGAATATAACTGTGATATAAATAAATTGTGTTACAAAAGAGTACTCATTTATCTTTTGCCCAGAATAAGTCAAAGGGAAAAATCATCTAAATACATTTTGCCTCACCTTACAATATCATGGAGAAATCTTATATTTGGATAAAATGCCAAATATACCTCCTTTATCATTTTAGCATTTGAGTTGATTGTATATTTATACTAGTGAAAAAGAGTATTATCGACAAAAACACTAAAGCAGTATTAGACATACATTTAACACATATATCCCCTCTAAAAAAGGGGAAAGAAAGAAGAACGAAAAATCAGTTTTGAGAGTCGCTTCATTCATTAAGCCCGCACCTTTAAGATACTTAGCGTGCGGTGGGAGATGGCAATCTCCTGGTTGTCTCAGTTGGCCTCAATTTCCTTTCCTAAGAGTTTTATAATGATTTAAAAATTTTTCAAAACTAATTTAGACTATAGTCCATCTTTATCTTCTTCGCCCACTTTAGAACCTAACGTGATTTTAAGCATGTGAAAGCTAATTAGTGAGTTCCCTGCTGTATCTGTCAACTGCTTTCCTTGAAGCAACAGTGCCAGGTGGGCAGAATCCCCATTATACACTTGGACCCAAGAGAAAACGATATTCAGAAGGTCAAGTAAGTGGACTGACAGAACCCTGAAGTGGTAGAACCAGTGATTACCCAGTGACGAAACCACCTAATTCCGAAACCTATGCCCTTTTCACTACCTGTAAATCACTTCCACTGAGGTTTCAAATAGTTGTATAAGGGTGCCAATTAGTATTCGCAGTTGACACTTACCCTAAAATAAGCGATCCAGTTAACTTTATTATATTTCCTTCAAAAAAGAAAAAAAAAGTCAATGTGATGAATTTTATTTTAAAAATGTAACGGGAAAGAGGCAACACTGTTATGTCTCTACCTACGTCATACATAATTGGATAAAAAGTTATTGATATCTTTCCACAAATAAAATCGGTTGCTATCAACACATGGCTTCTGATCTCCAGATATAAACGAATGTACGAATAAACGCTGGATATAAAAATATAACCAATATCTCATATTCATTCTCATTTCACACTCATTCTCCCCTTCCTCCACCAGCTACTCTGCCCTCCCCCTGCAAATCAGCGAGACCCTAGCTCTGCGGCACTGCTGGTACTGCCAGGCTTCCAGTGCTGCCACTGAATGCGACCCTCAGGGAACTGACCTTCCTTCTGACTCCTTTAGTTCATGACCAATTCAATAAAGGAGATAATTCTTCCCGCCCCTACTAAGACTACAATGTTGAGGGACTATCTGTCAGGTGGAGACACAGTCCCTTTCCAGAGTAACGATGTCATAACTGGTGGTTAAGTATCACGTGGAGACAGCCCTGTTCTAAATACAGGTTACGTGCTACAAGTTTATTTGTAATTTTTCTGTTCAAAACTTGGAAAAACCTTCTTTGCTGTTAAAAAAAAACTAGAGCTCTCTCCTTCTGCCACCCAAGATGCCGAAAGGCCAGGGGAAGGAAGGTGGCCCGCGCCCCTGCTGCTGTGGAAGCAAGAGGCCAGGAAGGTGGCAAATCCATTGTCTGAGGAAACACCCAAGAATTTTGGCATTGGACAGGACATCTGGCCCAAAAGGGACCTCACCCGCTTTGTCAAATGGCCATGCTACACGGGGCTGAAGCAGCAAAGGGCCATTCTCTATAGGCGCCTGAAAGTGACTCCTGCGATGAAGCAGTTCGCCCAGGCCGTGGGCCGCCAGACTCAAGTGCTTAAGCTGGCGCACGGGCACAGTCCAGAGACAACGCAAGGGAAGCAGAGGTTGTTGGCTCAGGCTGAGGAAACAGCTGCCGGCAAAAGGGATGTCCCCATCAGGAGGCCACCTGTCCTTCGAGTGGGAATTAATACTGCCCCCACTTAGGTGGAGAACAAGAAGGCTCGGCTGGTAGTGACTGCACATGACGTGGATCCCATCGCCTGTCCCCACCTGTCCTATGCCGTGAGTCGGGGGTTCCCCACTGCATCATCCAGGGGAAGGCCAGGCTGGGGCTCCTGGTCCACGGGAAGACCTGCGCCACGGCTGCCTTCACAGGGGTTAACCTGGGAGACAGGAAGCGCTGGCTAAGCTGGTGGGGTACCACGAGATCCGCCGTCAACGGGGACGCAGCGTCCTGGGCCCACACTCAGCTTGCACTGCCAAGCTGGAAAAGGTGAAGGCTAAAGAACTGGCCACCAACCGGGGCCAGGTGTACATGTTTGAGTTTTCTGTACGTCGAGGTAATAAAAATTCAACTTCAAAGAAAACGAAACAAAAAAGACTCCCAGTGGCAGACACAGCTAGTTGCCTATCGATACACCTAAGCCCCTTAATCCTGACTAACATAGCCCGATTCCCATCCAGTTCTCACAGCCCTTGGCCGCCAGGGCTGGCTGTACAACACAGCTGTAGTCAGCCACATACAGATGGATGTCTATGGGGAGGGACCCCCCAAATAAAAAGACAATGCCTCAGGAGATGGCTTCGGCCTTTCTGCCTTCTTGATGTCCAGGGATTCAGCAACCGTCTTGTGACCATGACAATAAAGGTAACGGAGCAGGAAGACGAGAGGATTGCTAAACTGCAATTCCTGCCCTGTCTCTATCTTCACTTCCTGTTATGTAGGAAAAATGAAAACCTCATTTAAGCCATGGTACAAGTTTCTGTTACGTGCAAGGAACACAACCTTAACTTCATAGATTACCCATGATGCTTTGGTACTGCGGCCAGCCCACAAAGAATCTACGTTACCTATAATTTGGTGGCAGTATAGAGGTAGCCCTTCGCTCAAGAACACATCTCCCCTCCCTACGGCAATAAGAACTCTCCCCAGCCGACCTCCCTACACATCTAGCAAGGGGGATGAACGTCCCTCCCAAACTCCATGACCTAGTGGCTCCAGTACAGGGAAGAGGACAGTTCCAGATCCGCAGGGATGGGATCAGAAGTTGTGACACAGAGCTTCCTGACCGAGCAACTCCTTTGGGGCGTTTTCACTCTGAGATGGCTTCCCGGACGTCCTCCCCCTCCCCCATCCTGTGGGCCGCAGAGCAGCCAGGTGCCTTCTCTGCTGCTACCTCCGTTACTTCTTACCAGGACGCTTCTTGTCCCCTGGACCCTGGGAACAGAAGAGTCTCACAGCCTTTCCTCCTACCCTAAATTCACTACTTGAGTTTGTTCTGCCAGAAACAAAAGGGGAAAAAGCTCCATTCTCTGTTCCTACTCCTCTTTTTATACTTAAAATACAGAATCACAGCATTTTCTAGATGAAAAGGATCTATCCTCAACACCTATTGTAAAGATCAAAAGGAAGCTCCAGGGAACAGGGACTTTGTGTTATTCAACGCAGGCGTACCTCATTTTATTGTACTTCGCTTTGTTTTTATGTATCGAAGGTAAGAACCTCCACCAGCAAAAAGATTACAACTCGCTGAAGGATCAGATAATGGTTAGCATCCTTTAGTAACAATATTTTTTAATTAAGATATGTACATAGACGCTAACATAATAATACTGCACACTTAACAGATCACAATATAGTGTAAACATAACTTTTATATGCGCTAGGAAACAAAAAAAATTCACGGCTCACTTTACTGCAATATTTGCCTTACTGCAGTGGTCTGTTACTGAGCCCGCAGGACCTCTGAGGCATACCTGTACTGTATCCTCACAGTCTAGGCTAGGAGAGCACCCGGCACAGAGTCGATAATAAATGAATATTTGTGAAATGAATAAAAGATGATCCAGGCCAATCTTCTCCTTTCACAAATAGTAATAAATAAAGTAAATAAAGACTTTCAAATAAAAACAGATTAGTGCTAGATCCTAAGCTCCTGTAAATCAAGCCCATCATCTTCCTTGCTCGCCACTGAATTCGCAGACCCTGATACATGTGCCTGGCTCTGTTTCCTGCAGGAGCTTAATAAGAATGCAGTTAATACTTAAGTCGAGTGCAGCAGGATGAGTGTGAACCTGACAGGAAACACAGGGCAGGGAAAAGACTCCCAAGGAAAAGGAGTATGCATGGCTCTGGGCTTACACATTTGGGGTGGACCATTAGTATAGAAAAGACATACATGAATCTGAGATTTATCATGGGTTACAGTCCACGGGTTAGCACCCTGGAAACAGGCCACTGTTTCTATAAGAAAATATTAAATTGTACTCACTGATATCTTTCCAGTACGTGCTTTTTGGCGGAGAAGTTGAGGTTCCTATTCTTCTGCAACAGATGATACAATAAGCAGCCAGGGACATGCTGTGTATTTAGAACAATTTAGCATCTAATTAAAAACATTTCTTTTGATCATAAGACTATGTCAAAATCACAGTGGATTGTTTACAGAGTTAGATTTTTCAAAACAAGGAAGAAAATTCCAATTAAAAAAAATGTTCTCCCTTTAAAAACTTAAAGCTGACTTATTAGAATAATATTTTGCTAGTACTTTGATTATTCTTCTTCAAACTGTGTCTGATTGTGAACAATGGTTAGTAGGAAACTGGAAAACACAAGATTATTAATCAGAATGTCGATATAGGAATTAAAAATTTTTAACATCTTTTAAAAAACATATACACATATGGGTAGATATTTATATTTACCTCTGATGACTGAAGGCCCTACAGAAATGAAAAGCAGCTCTAAATGGAATATATACTTAGAATCCATTGAAGTACTTAGCTTTTCTTCATCTTCACGATGGTACCCAACATTGTTTAAAATATCTGAAATTTGTTCATTGTTGGCATCCTTTCAAAGAATGGTTGCTCCACCATTTCATCAACTGAGTAAAGATAATCTAACTATGATGCAATGGTTTCTAGCACAACTCGGGATTCTAGAATCAAATCAGATTCTCTTTGGATAAGATACTTTTTTCTTTTTCTTGAGAGACTCATGTGAGAAGTGGTCCTTTGTTTAACATATAAAAATCTTCGAGCAGCTTTATAGAAATGAGTGGCAAATGACTTGGTGTACACTTGTAAGAAATACGTTAGAGTTAACACACAATAAAAAGCTTTTAATTTTTTTCCTGTGTTTCCAATACATCAACTGATGACTAAGCAAACTCGTTTAGGCAAGAGGTAAACTTGTAAAGGTCACTGTTTCTTATTTTCTCACTTGTTTAATGGGTTGCTGCTACTTCTCTATGAGGCATAAGGGCAGTGATAAAAATGATATAAAAATTGCAATGAAGTAGATGCTCATAAAACCAGGGCAGAATACAATGTAAACTACTTTGGGTATAGATTTGCATTTTAGTTACTATATGAAAACTTGACTAAAATACAAACACAGAGCAAAAATACCCTGCTTCTTTCAATCCTCACTCCTACTATGAAGCGATCAACTGCACAACACTGCATTACACAAGTCTTCTTTACTATTAATTCTCTGGCCAAAACAACCTTCATTGTTACCTTAAACGCACCTCCCCAGGCAGGCTTCCCTCCCACCGAGTCCTGGGTATAAATCTGAGAACACCGGAAATACACTTCCTAACCTTATTATCTGGATGTCCTCAGCTGACATCATTGGCCCTCGCAGCTTTCTCCAGAATAAACTCCTCTCTCAGTCTCGATTTCCAGTTCACCTGCTCTCCAGCCTCGACACACCTTCCACCCCTTGCTTTTCCAGGAATGAGCAGCCCGGCACGTGGCTCTACTTCCTTCCTGCTCAGCCTCCACTCGGCGGCATCACTTCGCCCTCCGCCTGCTCCCCCACCACCCTGGGACCCTCCTCTTTCTACGACCCTGCAACCCTAACCTGAAAATGTGCCTTCTCCGTGCCTACACCTGGACAGCCCAAACGTGGGTCTGGGTGAAAGACGATTGGGAGTGGCTTCTCAGAATGATCTTTACTGTCCCTCATTAGGTCTCTCCTCCCCACAACGACTACTTTAAGCAATCCACATACTCTGCCCAGCCTCCTACCCTACCTCCAGCCCTCTCAAATGATCGTGTCTCTTATTTCACTCTGAAAATTAAGACTGAACTCCCTCAACTTCTGCCCCCATACCTACACGCAGGGAGAGATCCAGGTACGAGGGGCTTGACATTTAAGTAGAGGAGGCTCTTAAAACACACACACACACACGCACGCACGCACAAACACACACACACACACACACACCCATAAATATCAAATTAGGTACTAATATGAAAGTTATTCACAATGAGAAAAGATATCACAATAAATGGAGTCTTGGAGTCTACAGCCATGCCACACTGAACGAGCCCGATCCCATCTGATCTCAGAAGCTAAGCAGGGTCGGGCCTGGTTAGTACTTGGATGGGAGACCACCTAGGAAGACCAGGTGCTGTAGGCATAAATAAATAAATAACAAATAAATAAATGGAGTCTTAGAAATTTTGATAACTTTCTTCTGAGAGACCACTAGACAGTGTGTCAGACATGCTTACTTATAAATGCTTCAGGATTACAATGTCCCTCCCTACCTGGGACACTGCAACTCCTAACAATCCAGGGGCCTACCTGTCCTACTAAGACGCCCTAAAGCCCAAGCTTCCTGACTCCGCAGTAAATCTACCCTGGCCTACAAAAAAAGGCATATTTATCCGCATCACCTTTTCCAGATTCCAACTTTCCATCTTTATCTCATTGTCTACCCTGGTTCTGGGGACGAGGCCTCACCCCTTTCTCAAAGGGAGGTGCACCACCTGTTCTAGATCTCATCACTTCACTTCCATGGGGCCCTTGATTCATTATCTATCTGCCTTTCTCTTCTCCATCTTCACACATTCCCTCTCTGACAGCTCCTTCTACTCCTCCCCCCTAAATACTGGATGTTCATTGTTCTCCCATCAAAATACAAAAACAAAATAAAAAACGACTGGAAATAAAAAACCTCTCTCATCCGAGCACCCTCTAGCTATTGCCTCTTCTCTCACTTCCCTTTATAAGATCCTTTTCCCAGCGTCTTCCTCAACACTGAAACAGCACTCCCTAAGGTCGCCAGTGAGTGACATCTTGTTGCTCAATCCACTTTTCAGTCATCTTATTTGCTTTGTCCAAAGCATCTGATGACTCCCTCCTTCTCTTGAGCTACTACGCCGTTTTCTAGCTTTAGCCTTACATCTTTGGCCACTCCGCACCTACTACCTGTCAGAAATGGAAATCTGAGATGTTCTGAATAAGGCAGCACAGCCACACACACACAACCCCCAACAGGCCTTTACTGAGCTTAACGCTGATTCAGCTGCCTCCACCTGGCCTTTAAATACCAGTGTTCCAGTGGCTTCCATCTGCGGTCTTTTCTCTCATGCTCTATCTCTGGCTGAGTATTTTCAGTGTTTTCCTCACGGATCCCTATAAGCTTATGATTCCCAAATCTCTGTAACTAGGTCTCTCTAAGCTTCAGATACATATATTCATCTGCCTAAAGCATATTTCCACTTTAAAGCACCACGAAAACTTAAAACCCAGGATGTCTAAAATCACATCATCATGCCCTTAAAACCAAATATCCCAAGACCATTTATTACTAGACCATGGTTTTCCCATTGATTAGAAATGACTCGTCATACACCAAAGTCATGTCTAGCAAGGGTCCATCACTGGACAGTTTTGTTCCACTGGCCTATTTCTCTACCCCTTCATCTACATGTTCTTAATTCCTATGCCTTTAAGCCTTGATAATTTTTAGAATGAGCGCTCCCACCTCCATTTTCTTCAGGACTATCTCAGCTATTGGGATTTTGACTGTAACTGAACTGAATTTACAGATTAATTGGGGAGAACTGATATCATATAGAGTCTCACCATTCATGAAAAGCAGATCTTCAAGTCGTCTTTTAGATCTTTTGTAATTTTCTTTCAAAGGTCACATGTTTTTTGTTTCTTCCTTTCATGGAAAATTTCAAATGTATACGAATGCAGAGAGAATAACAAAATGAACCCCATCACTTAGCTTCAAAATTGTTCAACACATGGTCAATCTTGTTTCATCTATACTTGCTCTCTCCAACTGGATTTCAGCGGGACAGACATTTCCTGTATCTGTACTAGTGCAAAAATATGCTACTGTGACCTAGGAGCAGAAAATTTTACCTTATTTAATTTTAACTAATTTTAATTTAAATAACTATATATGCGTAGTGGCTATCATACCGAACACTGCCATCTACCCCATAACCCACATTTACTTCCCACCACCACTCCGCTATTTTGAAGCAAATCTAAAATGTCATATCGTGTAACCTATAATTGCTTTAGTCTCTCCTCCCCTCCCCGCCAAAAATTAACTACTGTTATGTCCAAAAAAAAAAAGTATTCCTTAATATCATCAACTATCTAATGAGTGTTTCAATTATATCATAACCTCTTGTTTAACACTACTGGTTTGTTAGAAGCAGGATCTAAACAAGGACCACACACTGTATTTGTGGTAATAATGTGCCTTTTTAGAGATTATTTCTATAGTTATGCTACCTTTATCTGGTTTATTCAGATTTTCTTTCCTTTTCAATGAGCCTTAAAATACCTATTTTTCAAGAATATGGGAATTTAAGTTTCAAAATCATTAGCATAAAGTTGTTCACGTATTCCTGTTTTTTTACCCCTAAAATTGTCTATCATTTTCTATTCTTAGGATTATTTTTTACTTTTCTTTTTTACTTTTGCGCTTCTAGAAGTTTATTAGTAGAAAAAATGGTTTAATTTTTTATCATCTGTTGGTTTTGTCTATCATGTTTTGTTTTCCAGTTTTGCTCTAATTTTCTTCCTTCTTTGGGTTCATGCTGTTCTTTTCCTAACTTCTTCAATAATGCTTAACCTTAGCAGCATGTTTTGTTCTTTCATAAATTCATTTAAGGCTATAAATTGCCATCTAAGTTTTGTTTCACTTAAATTTCACAAATCCTGATCTTTCCACTGTGACTGATTTCCTCCAATCCATGGATTGTTTAGGATTATTTCTAGTTTCCAAACAAAATTTCTAAAGATTACCTTTTCATTGTGCTGTATGACATAGATTCTTTAAAATTGTAGAGACTTACTTTGTTACCTGGTTGCAACTAATATTTATAAGTCTACCCTATATTCTTTGTTATGGGCAGAATTTACTATAGCCATTGTATCAAGCTTGTTACTTGTGTTGTTAAAAGTTTCTGTACCCTTACTAATTTTTGTCTGCACAATCTACCAGTACCTGACAGAAGTTTTTTAAAATTTTCATGCCCGCTTGTGCATGTCAACTTCCCCTTGTAGCTGTCCATTTCTTCTTTAAATTGTTTATTCGTTCAACAAATACTTATGAGTCCCTATGAATCATGAACTGTTGTAAGCACTGGATATATAGCAATAAACATAAAAACTATGCCCCTGCCTTCATGGATCTCGCCTTGTAAAGAACTTCTTAATTAGTGTGCTAACCAAATACTTCCAATATTTTGTCATGATGTGAAAAGATATGTCATTAGAGTACACAAACTCATGATTATTCGAACCTTAATACCCTGTTCCTTTTATCATCATATACAGTCCCTCTTTATCCCTATTAATGTGTATTGCCTTAAGTTCTAGTTCATCTGATATTAATATTTATCGGTTTTCTTTTAACAAGTATTTAATTATCACATCTTTTCCTATCATGCTTATAATCTTTTTATATCACTTATATTTAATTTCAAAACCTGTCCTTTAACAGATGTGTTAAATCCTTTTACATTTATTATATGTTGAACAGATGTTTTCTTTATTACTCTTTAACTGGTTTAAAGTTATACCATATTATTTCTATTCATTTAGAAAATAACTGCATTTTAAACATGCTACATAAAGTATGAAATTAAGCAATACTGTTATCCTCCCAAATGAGAAAGTTAAAATGCTTTAAATCCAGTCTGACCTCTCATTCCTAGGCATTTTTGTCTGGTATTTTAATTCCACTTTAGGGTGGTATTTTAACCACCCCAAAAGAAGCCATTTTTAAAAGTAGTCAATCTATGTATTTACCAACATTTCTGCCAACTTCTTTCCTTACTATTGATTCTGACATCTATGGCTTCCTCCTGGGTTCAAATCATTCTTGAAGAAGGTATATCCTTCGGTAGTTCTTTCATGAAGGTCGATGCGTAGTCAGCATTCTCGATCATAGCATATCTGAAAATGTTCTAGTTCACCCTCTTTATCAAAACGGCTGGTTTAGAATTCTAGATTCACAGGTTTCCTTTAGCACATTAATACTCCCACTCTTATATTTCGTCTGATATTGCTCGGTGCTCATGAGAAATCTGCAGAAAGTCTAATTTTTGTTTCTTTGTAGGCAAAATAATAGTAAAGAGGATAAGAGTGTTCTCTGTGGAACCACAGAGAACTGCCTAGTTTCAAATCCAGTTCCACCAACAACTTGTATTAATTTTGTGTCTTTAACCGGTTTAAAGTTATACCATATTACTCTTTAACTGGTTTAAAGTTATACCATATTATTTCTATTCATTTAGCTGCCTAGCTGCCTAGTTTCAAATCCAGTTCCACCAACAACTTGTATTAACTTTGTGTCTTTTATTTCATGATGCTTTAACGTCTTGGGTCCTTGGGGCCCCAGGTGACTGCCCTTCCAGGGTTAGCTAATTCCTGGAGACTGCAAACATATGCTCTTGAGAATACTTTCATACGCAAACTAACCAATACTTAGTTCATATTCTCAAATGCTACCTTTATCTATCATATACCAAGCCAATATTCCTCCTACCCTAAAACAAAGGCCAAGTATCAGATAACTAGGGAACACCTCTGTAGCACAGAGCCTGACAAAATTATTCACACTATCCAATCCTAAACTTGTTCAGCTTGCCTATCCTGTCTTATCCAGTCCCTCCCAGAAAACCATGACAAAGGCTCGGGCCTACGGTTTCCCTTCACTCCCCTCCACCTCCTGCCAGACCCTGAGGTTTCCCCCACACAGCTCCTTGTGGTGGAAATGCCCCTCCTCTTAGGAGCGATAAACAATTCCTTTCAAGGCAGCTGACTCTGTGTATGTCATCTTACCATACATGATTAAGAAAAAGTCCTGAATACATTTTAAAACACTAGACATATGATTATGGGCTAGTTAATTAACCTCTGTGTCTCACTTTACTCATCTAAAAAATGGCAATAACAGGACTTTAAAGGGTTGTTATCAATATTATGAGCTAACACATGTAAAGCACACAGAATAGGGCCTATTCCAAGTTAAGTGCTCAATAAATGTTACTTATCACAACCATGATTATTATATTCCAACTGGCGATTTAAAGATCTTCTGTTTCTCTTCTTAAACTTTACATCTGGGTACAGGTTTGTTATCACAGATCCTGCTCAGGATTTGGTGTGCCCCCTCAATCTCTGAACTTGTATCTTTCTTTGATTCTGTAATATTCTTAATAATTATCACCCTTAAGCTAAACTGACTAACTCTACAAGCCTGGTATGTACGTCCCAGTAATTAAGGTCCCTACTGGTTTCTGATAACCCGGTAATTTACAGCCGCCTCTACCTCAGTGCTATGACTTTTTTTCTGAGTTTCCTTTTCTCTTCTCACAACTCCTAGTTCCTTCAATGCATTTTAACTAAAAGCTTCATGTGTGTGGAGGGAGCAGAGCATGCTGCCTGAAACTGAGTATACAGGAATAGCATTTACCAAAATAGGAAAATACAGGAAGAGAAATGGATTTGAGAAAAGATGAATTCTCAATTTCAACATGCTGAGATTAAGGTTCCTGTAAAATATTCATGAAGGATATCCATTATGCTACATGGGCTCGGCAGACAGGTCTAAGCTATAGGAACAGATTTATGAGCCATCAGCATATACTGTTAGTTGAAACTATTAACTTTGGATGAAATTATTGAAAAATAGTGTTTCTCAAAATGTCATCCTAGGATTATCTGCAGATTGTTAAAATCCACATTCCCAGGGACAATTTTAGCTTGAATTTCTCTGCTCTAAGTCTCACAAGGCCGAAACCAAGCTGTTAGCAAGGCTGCATTCCTTACTGAGCTCTAGGGAAGAGTCGGCTTCCAGGCTCATGCAGGTTGCTGGCGGGATTCAGTCCATTTGGCTGCAGAAGGGAAGTCCTTGTTTCCTTGCTAGTTTTTGTCTGGGCGCCAGAGGCCTCCCTCTGACCTCTGAAGACGGCCCCCCGCGTCTCTGAACCAGAAGCAGCTCCCCCTCACATTGCCACATGACTCTTCGGCTTTCCTTTTCCACTTTTTAAAGGTCCATGTGATCACAATAGGCTCTCCCAGATCATCTAAAATAATCTCCCTGCTTTAAAATCTATAACTGAGTCTGCCTGCAAAATCCCTTTGCCAGGTATGCAATTTAACATATTCACAGGTTCTGGAGATTTGGGCATGGACATCTGGGGGCGGGGGGCAGTATTCTGCCTACCACAGGCCACTATGAGCATTCTGACACAATATTTTATAGACGTGTTTTGACTTCTCTTGGGTAAATACCTAGAATTGCTGGGTCATAGGGCAAATATGTTTAACTTTATGACGCTCCAAAATACTTTTCCAACATGACTGCACTATTTTACTGCAACCAGTAATGTAGGAGTATAAGTTCCAGTACCTGATGATGTCGGCATGTTTGATTTTAGCCATTTTAGTGGGTACATGGCAGTACCTCATTGTGGTTTTATTTTGCGATTCTCTGAAAACATTGAGCATTTTTTATATTCATGTTATAAAATTTACATTTTTGTGTGAAGTGCCTACTCAAGTCTTTTGCCCATTTTTAAATTGATTTGTTTTTTAAATGAGTTATCAGTTCTTCACAAATTCTGGAAACAAATCCTTTACGACATATATGTACATATATACTGCAAATAACTTCTAGGCTGTGACCTGCCTGTTCACTTTCTTAAAGGTACCTTTTGATGAAGAGTTTTAATTTTCATAACTTCTATCAAATGTTTGCTTTTATAGTCATTATACTCCTGTCTTAGAAATTGTTGCCTACCTCAAAGACACAGATATTCTCCTGAGTTTCTCTAAAAGGCATTTTTGTTTTAGCTTGTACATTTCGCTCAATGATCCACCTCAAAAATTGTGTATTGGGTGAGACAGGATTTGACCTTCATTTTTCTTCCTCTACATGGATATCTAATAGACCCAGTATCATTTGTTGAAAAGATTTTCCTTTCTTCATTGAACTGACTTTGTATCTTGGTTGTAAATCAAGTGGCCATATAAATATGGGCCTATTTCTTAACTGCATTCCATTCTAGTCATCTATTTGTATACCCTTATATAAATATCATTGTATTGACTACTGCAGTTTTACAATAAATCTTGCAGCCAGGTAGTATCAGTTCTCTGAATTTGTTCTTCCTTTTCAAGACTGACTATTCTGTGTCTGGCACGTCCACATAATTTTAAAGTCAACTTGTAAATTTCTATTTTACACAGTCTTTGAGATTATGATTGCGATTGCAGTAAATCTGAAACTAATTTTAAGCAGAGAACAGAGGAGAAATTGAGGAAACTAAGAAGAAGGACACAGAAAGTAAAAAGGAAACAAAACAGTACCATATGAGACAAATATTTAAAATTCCAATAAATTTGACAGGGAGCTCCCTGGAGCCTTTATAGTGGTAGCTTCGTTGCCTTAGTCAGCAAAGAAACCGGACTGGAACTAAACATCCATTCTCCTCTTCATTCTTATTAATAAAACCACTGAATTATAGCTGGGCACACCAAAACGAATAAAGGCTACATTGTCTATATTTACCTCTAGTTAAGTATCGTCCCCAAGAACTGGCTAACGGGTTGTAAGTGGATGTGTCACGTGTAACTTCTGAGAAGTGTCCTTAAAGAGAAAAGTATGTGCCTTTCTTCAACCATCCCTCTTGCCATGGCAGTGGCAGCTGGAATTAAAGCAGCCATCTCCACCATGAGAAAGCATACTAAGGATGGCAGACTACCAGCAAGACCGAAGATTTCAAGTCCCTGATGCTCATGGAACTGTTTCCATGCCAGCCGTGGCCTGCCTACCTATGGAACTATATGCATATTTAAGGCATTATTATTGTATATTTTCTTGTGATGCAACTGAATCTAATCCTACCACATGAGCTTTAAGTATCTGCATGCCACTGATCACAAAGCTGTATCGCCAACTGTAATCTTCCCAGACCCACCTACCCAACAGCTACTGGAACATTTCCACTTGGATGTCCAACAAGCCTTTCAAACTTAAACTGTCCAAAAGAGAATTCTTTATTTTTTCTCCCTCAATTCTTCCTCCACTCATCCTCTGCATTGCCACCAGATAAATGGTAAGTAGTTTTTGATGATAAATGGTAAATGATTCATCTCGCGGCTCAAGCAAAAAACCTAAATGTTGCCCTTGTTCCTTGCTTTCCCCTCATCCCCTATCCAAACCCTGCACAATTCCTGTTCGCTGCTACCAAAACATACCCCAAATCCATCCACTTTTCTCTACCTTCACTGTCACCATTCCAGCTTAAGCCCCATCACCTCTCATTTGGAGTAACTCAATAGCATCCTCAGTGGTGCTTTTCGTAACTTAAGAAATCCTTCCCAGAAGATGAAAAAGTTCTAGGGATAGACAGTGGTGATGGCTGCACAATAACATGAACACCACGTGTACACCTGAAAATGGCTAAAATGGTAAATTTTATGTTCTGTGTATTTAACCACAAGGAAACAAAAAGAGAAGTATTTCCTGGAGACAATATAGTCCCCTATATCTTTTTCTAAATGGTTTACAGATGTATCTTTCACATCTAAGACTTTAATCCACCTGGAAATGATTGTTGTGAATGGTGTGAAGTGGCATCTAATTTTGTCTTTATTCTGTATGGATACCACATTTACTGACTAGTCTAGGCTTTTTCTAGGATCTCCATTCTGTTCCATGAGTCTACTTTCTATCCCTGAGCCAATACCAGTAATTAAGACAGTAGTCTTAATTATTACAGCTTTATATTGTTTTGCTACCTGGGAGGAAAAGACTTTATTTTTCTTCAAAATACACTCAGCTATTCTTGGTCCTTTGCCTTTTCATATATATTTTAGGTTCAGCACATCAAGTGCCATGAAAAACCATACAGCAAGTTTAACTGAAATTGCACTGAATTTTTAGAATTAGGGAAAACTAACATCTTGATATCGAGTCATTTCATCCATAAATATTGTATAGCTCTCCATTTACTTGGGTTTTCTTTTGCGTGTCAATACAGCTTTAAATTTTTCTCCCTAAAGGACTATACAGCTTTAGTGTGATTTATTTCCAAATAACTTTAGTTTGGAATACTATTTTAAATATCTTCTGTTATTCTTAAACTCTCTAGTTATTGCTGGTATACAGAAGTTATTTTTTTACTCAGAAATCTTTCCAAACTGAAGACCATTTTTTTCCTTTTTTTTTCAGTTTATTGACTAATCCTTTCCCATAGATTTGTGATCTTTTCTTATAAATTCATGTAAATGAATGCACAAATATGTACATACAAACATCCATGTTTTTCTTTTGTTCATGGCTATTCTGTTTCAATGCTGTCTCTTCTTGTACTACAGCACTGTTTTAAATGCTATAGTTTTATAATTTGATAGCGTAACTCCTCTGTCTCAAACTCTTTTAGTTATTTGTCAGTTTACTCTTCCTGATAAATATTACAATCACTTTGTCAGGAGAGCTGGTTTTTCCCCAGAGCTGACCAAAGTATACAATTTGGGGGTTCTAAAGGCCATTTCTGACACCCTCTAACCAAAACAACCCCTCCAATCACTCTTTATCATATCACTGTCTGATAACGTCTTGTTAACCGATTTTAGTGTCTCTCTTCTCCACTCCTCACGCCCCCACACTAGAATTAGTTGCTTGTTTACCATCATATCCTGTGTCTGCCACATTTTCAAGGCACAAAAATGTTTGTTGAATAAATGAATCTTAAGTCTGGGTGATTCGGGATGCAGGAAGAAAAGCGGGTTCTGAAGTGTGGCTGAAAGATGAGAACTAGTTCAGTTTGAGAGGAGTTTAGAGCACTCACAGGTTATTAACGTGCAGGCATCAGGCCAGCACCTGGAGCACAAGAGTGAAGGTTCAATGTGATGAAACTGATGTGATGGTCAAGGAGGAGAATGCACGCAAGAAGAAAAAAAGCAAAGACACTTGGGAAGAACTAAAAAGCAAATAAAAGAGAGGGCGTGCGCAGGTAGTATGGAAACCAACGAGAGGGAAAAGATTCGAGAAATAGGAAAAGAGAAAAGGGAAGAGCTGGATAAATCACGGGAACACACGAAATTAAAAGCTGCATGAGCTCAACTGGGGAAGTCGTACAATTTGCATGATCCTCATAACTCCATTGGTAAAAATAGAGAGCTCTGTTAGACTACAGACTAGAATTTGGGGAAGGAATTAATTTTAGAACCTCTTGGGGTCTCTCACGTTAAAATGGCCGTTACCGGGTTTAGAGGCCTATCAGCATTCAATCTATTCTTCCTCCCGATCAGAGTTAGAAGCTGTTTTGAATTTGAATGTTCCCATTCGAATGAGGGAACTGTACAGTCCTCCCTATCATTCCGCGATTACCGCGCCCTGGCTGAAGGTACCAGCACGTGCCCTTTGGGCGTCGAAAAGGAACCAAAGGAGGGCGATGGCGGGGAGACCCTCACGCACCGCGGGGGGTCAGCGGGCCAGTGGGGGGCCGCGCGTCCTCGCCGAGGCTCGCCCGCCAGTCCCCAGCCTCGCCGCGTCTCCGCCCTCCCAGCTCCCCACCCTGTCCGGCTTTGCTGACGTTCTTGCCCGCCCCCAAGAGCCCGGGCCCCCTTCCTACCTGCCCGCACGTGGACTTGGCCTGCCCCGGGCCGCTCACCGCGGACCGGGTCAGCCCAGAGCTCACCTTTCTCTGCCGCGCCAGCCCGCGCCCTCCACCCCGCGGCAGGCGGCACGTGACCCCGCCCCCCGCGTACCGCCCCTCGGCCCAGGCTGCGCCCCGCCTCCCGCCGG
>NW_006438073.1:3828782-3859912 GCF_000325575.1 Pteropus alecto
GCGTCGCCGACGCGATGACGTCGCTGGCGCAGGCGCACTCTGTCGGCGACGCCGCGGCGCTGCTTGGTCTGTGAGCTGAAGGTACGGGCAGTCTCTTCTCCCAGCGAGAGGAGAAAGTGGGGTACGTTGATGGCGGAGGGGTCCCGAAGAAAGAGAGAAGGGGGAGAAAAGGCCCAGAAGTCTGTCCTTTAGGTCCTGGGCTACAGGGCAGTGTTTGCACCCTTTCTGGGCCCTTTCTCATGAGGCTGTGAATTTCCTTTGGAGAGGCCTGTATCTGCGCCCAGGTGGATATAAATTTAAGGATTAAGTTGATGTGCACTGGGTGTGTTCTTTCTATCGCAGATCTTGGAGAACGTGATTTATTTGGTAAAGGAACACAGGACTAGAGACGCGACCTGTACTTTTTTTTCTTTGGCCCGGAGCAACTGCTTAATCTCTTGAAAGGCTCTCATCTGTAAAACGAGATGATTAGACTCAATATATAATTTTTAAAGCCCCTTTTAGAGTTACCATTCTGTAATTCCTGCCTCCTAAGACTTTATTTTTTATTATACTCCTGGTTGGGAAGAGAGATCTTTTGACTAATGTTTTAAAACTCGGGTTGGGCACATTGGTGTGGTTAGGAAGCTTGCTTTCATCAGAATTAAATAGAATTTGCAGGTAAGGTTTATGCATCAGTATTCCAACAGACTCATTTTAATTTTGTTAAAAGATTAGAATATGTGTATTATTTCTTAATGTTAGCCTTAAATGTTCAATCTTTAATGTTAATAGACTTAAATATTTAATGTTTATTTACTATTTTGTCACCTTATTCCTTTCATTAGCATTTTTAAGGTCATCTGCATCTTTCGTCAGAGGAAAAGATGGTCAACGTTTTGAAAGGAGTGCTTATAGAATGGTTAGTAGTTTTTATACTTAATGAGTTTTTTAGAATTAGTTTTTTAAGTTCTGAATGAATCAAGTCTTTCAGCTTTTTCAACTTCATTTTTCTTGTATAACAAGTGGAACAGATTTTATTGCTAAGTTTTTTCCTGATACCAGATTTCAATGTCTCTGTTGAATTGATGTAATTGGCATTATTTTCAGAGACAGCATATTTGTTAGATTAATCCTCTTTAGAGGAACAGTGCTGGTGTTCTCAAACCATCAGAGATTGACTTGAATTTTAGGATCCACCTAAGTCTTTACCATCACAAACTATGGTCTTTTAAAAAAGAGAGAAAAAAACTGATTTAAAAACCAGTTGAAGGTTGCTTAAACTAGTCACCAGTCATACATTTCAGAGGAGAAACTAGAAGCCTTAATGAGCAGAGTTGAGTTCCTCAAAGCAAGCTAATGTAGGGCTGGCTTAGTTATCATGCAGTCTGAAAACTTGAACTGCTGGCCCACATCCTGCTCTGTCTCCATTTGTTTGCATGACAATAATTCTGGGAATCCTGCTCTGTGGATACTCCCACTGTCTGACAACACAGCTGTCTATGTTTCTGTGCCCCTAATATGAGCTCTTATATAGGTAATGGTACAGTTTGCTGTGATGGCAAGTCTAAGGAGCAAGGCCAAACTCTAGGATACTTCTGGCATTTACAGCAGCACTGTCCAATAGAAATATGAAGCAAGCCACATATGTAGTCTTAAATTTTCTAGTAGCCATTTAGAAAGTAAAATGTAACAAGCGAAATTAATATATTTTATTTAACTCAATATATCCAAAATATTTCAACAGACTAAGTCTTCAGAGTCCATACTAGGACTTCAAAATTGTGCAGTCTTTTTTCATATTAAAGTTTCAAAATCCAATGTGTGTTTTACAGCACAGTTCACAGACTAGCCACATTTCAGGTGCTCAGAAGTGACATGTGACTAGTGAGCTATACCTTATGGATAGTACAGATACAGAGTTGGGGTAGAGGAGACACTAGCAAAAACAATTCAGAAGAAAACAGCTAGTGAAGTTGGGGGGAGGCTAAGAGGAAATGTTTCATGAAGGTGAGTGGGCTGTGTCACGTGATTGAGAGAGAGGAGACTAAGATGACACACTGGAGGTCATTGATTTTTTGGAGGAAACTTAATTGAGAGGTGGGATAGATGCCAGTCGGGAGTGGGCGTATACTTTGAAAAGGGAAAGGGAGGTGAGGAAGTTGAGACTGGAGTTTTGTTGTGACAGTGAGCCAAGGACTAGAGAAATGGGTTGAGAACTAAGGAAGGGACTCTGGTTCTTAGTATTTTTGTTGTTTAATGTGAAAGAGTAGAAGGTATGTCAAAAAAGCAAAGAGCTGGAAGGGAGAGGTATTCACTTGGGGGAAAGCAAAAGGGACCAGATCTCAGTCTCAGAAATCTGAACGCTGCTGTTTTCTTTTGGAGAAGACTTCTAGGCAAATTTTTGTACTTCATTTTTCTTACTCTTGTCATAGTTAACATTTTCCGGTTGGTCTTTTAATATTTTTTTAACACATATGATACACATGCAATGCAAGCTATAAATTGTTTTCCTTTCGTTTCTTCCAGTTATCTTAAATTTAACCTTAACCCCTAGGATTTGATAAGTATTCACTTCTCTCTTGGAGAGTTTTTATATTTTTGTGGGGGTATTTTTGTTTTTTTTGTTTTGTTTTGTTTTGTTTTTGATGTTTAAAGTTTCATTCATCTGGAATTTATTAGGGGGACATTATGAACTGAAGATCTAAATTAGCCCCTTTTTTTGGTCAAATATCTGAACAGTTGTTCAACACCATTTATTACCTTTCGTAATGATGCATGATGCCTCTTTTATCAGTTGACTTACCTTGCTGCTTTCCCCAGTCTCATCCCATATCCATTTTTTTCTTTGTCATTGATGCCTATTTGAGAATAGGAATAATTTAGTCTGTTTCCAAAGTAATCCCTTTGGAATGAGGGTTGAGATTATATCAAACCTATATTTTAATCTGAAAAAATATGACTGGACTGCATTTTAAAGAGCACAACTCTGAGAGTCTCATTAAAATCTCAATGGTAGGCTTTCAGTTTCTCCATAAGGACTAAGAGTGCAGATTTGTAAAAGGAACCAAGGTGTTAGTTTTCTTTCCTGAGTGAGCTCTTTGCTGGTTTGCTGTTGTGTTATCAAGCCTCTAAGTTCTGCTTGGGCTCTAATGGCCCTCTGTTATCTTGTTCTTCCAGACTAGCAGCATCTGGAGCTTGTTAGAAATATAAAATCTCAGACCTCACCCTAGATCTACTAAATCAGAATCGTGCATACAGAGCATCTTCTTAAAATGCACTTAAAGTTTGAGAAGTGTTTAATCGACTTAGGCTTGATGACCAATTTCCCAGTGGAGGATTGTTTTGCACTAGGTCCACTTAAATTTTGTAGGTGGATACTGTCTTTGCAAAACTAATTTTTTCCCTTCAAGGTGAATTCTAAAGTGTAGCCTGAACAATTTTTCAAAAGGTTAACTGTCTTCCCGGAGATAAATCTTCCGAAAGACTCCAGGCCTGAGAAATAACAGATTCATAAAGGGCATGGCTAGGGCTGGTGGGTACTCCTCATGATCAGGTGCACATGTTAGGGTAATAACTGGAAAAATCCTTCTGTTTCCATCATGTCTGTATCTGATGCCAAAGAGAAGATTGTTAGTAATACAGCATCAGTATGAGTTTGTTTATTACCTTATCCATAGATTCTGTGAAGCATTTAGGGATATTTGAGTACCGAATTTGATAGGTCTGGAGTTTATAGGCAAACCACACAGGGATCTCCTAAAACTACTTCCATTGTCCCAGTGATTCTCCAAATTGCAGTAACATCACCATACAAGGTCATATAATAGCCTAGATAGTGCTTTTCCACATATTCAGTCCAGCCAGCCAGCAAAATACTTCTTGGGCATGTATGGCCTAGTTCAGAAAGAGAATCTTAATGTGACATCTGTCTTAGAATGGCTTAATTTACTGCCACATTTAAAGTTCATGTCTATCAGTGCCTTTTAAGTGATCTTGAGAACAGTAGAGAAGCAAATAAACCATGTTATAATGGTGGCCATTTAGGCCCAACTATCAGTGAATTGAAAAATCAGGGTACTTGGATATAAAATTCATTCCTCCCAAGGCTTATCAAATACCAAAACCTAAAGCTCAGTATTTTTGTTTGCTTATAAATTTGTGTTTTTATGTCAAAATAACATTGGTGAAAATGTCCTCTTTATTTGGATTCACCACTATCAACTGCTAGCCTCACAGCAAGCATTTTCCCAAATCTAGCCAACCACAGCAGTATCGAAGCAAGCAGCATATGTCCTACAAATGGCTGTCCAATTCTAGATGCTAGAGCAGACCTTTGGTGTGACAGTTATCACATTTGGTTTGGCTCAGCAAGGAAGATTTGTTGCAGAGGTGCAGATTCCAACCAGTTTATAGCATAATAGTAAAAAATATGGAGAAATAGATAATATTAGACCAGACTTATTCTTATGGGTTTGGCTTCTAAATCTTATTGTGTATGAGAAGCAAATAAGAACTAAGGCAAACCAGTTTAACCATTCTATTCTTTCCCAGCATTTATGTGTGTCTTGTGAGCCTTTGCTGCTTTGCTGGGCCATATTACTAAGGTTCTCATGGGCACTCAGAACAGTGCCTGAGATAAATATAGGAGGTGCTTCGTAAATATTTATTTACTGAATGAATTTTGTTAACAGAATTGAATCAAGGAGGGCAGTCTAAGCCTAAATCCCACAATAATTTCATTTCTAGAAGTTTATCTTAAGGAAGTGATCCTAAGGAATGATCAGAACTGTGGATTAAAATGTAAGTAGTTAATTGTGTTAATAAAAAATAAAGTGTTGACTGTAACACAGATTTATAGTCAAATGATATAGCTAGTAAA
The DNA here is from genome assembly GCF_000325575.1 of Pteropus alecto. Lineage (NCBI taxonomy): Eukaryota > Metazoa > Chordata > Mammalia > Chiroptera > Pteropodidae > Pteropus > Pteropus alecto. Next base: position 3,833,644 of record NW_006438073.1, read on the forward strand.
ATATTTGAAAACATTTTAAGTGGTGTGGGACAATGATACAATATTAATTGATGAGTGCTGCATTCCTTTAATAAATAACACTGAGCATTTGCCAGATACTATACTAAGTACTTTGTAATATTCAATTAGTTTTTACGACAACCCTATGAGATACAGGTGTTATTATCTCCATTTTATCAGTGCAGAAATTGAGGCACAGAGAAATTCATCAACTTGCTCAGGGTTACACAGCTTCTAAGCTGGGATTTTTAAACCATGATATTTGGCTCCAGAGCTCAAGCTACTAAGCCTTTTGCAGACAGTTTCTCCAACACAAATCTAAGTATAATAGTGTGTTAACTTAAAAAAAAAAAAAGTACGCATATAATCGTAGAATAATATCATATAATCTCAGGTTAATATTTTTCTAACAGAAATAGTATATCTGTTCATACGGACAGAACCAGGTGATTTGAACTTCTCTGCCTACATCCTCCCACATACCCAGATACTCTTGGCATTTTAATTGCTCCTCATTTGAATATCTATGATGAGCAAGTTGTTTTAGATATTCTCTAATCCAGCCACCCTGCAACATAAGTACTGTCTCCGTCTTACTACTTAGGAGCCTAAGACATGGAGAGATTGAGTGATTTTATATAATGATACATATTTTGGTTGGCTGAGCTGAGATTTAGGGTTAGGCTTTCTGAGTTCTCTTTTGTGTTTTTGTAACAATAAAACCTTTTATGTGTCATATTGGCAACTTGGGTCCTGTTTTTCTGGTTAAGTTAATGTCCCCTGTGGTGACCCTTTCTTTTAAGACCTAGTCATGTAGCAAACATTGAGTACCTACAATATGCTGGACCCTAACTTAGGCACCCATATCTCAGGCCAGACAAAACTCAAATTGAGAAAACATTTTGGAAAAGGCTTATAAGAGGGAAATGTAAGGGAACAAAGCCATTTCATATTGAGTGTCAATTTTCTAAAACATTCTATTTTCAGTACATACAAATTTATGGAGAAATAGTTTTAAGTTATTTGTATCATTAGATCTGTTAGCTAATTATTATCAGGAAGGATAGTTTACCATTGACTAAACCAAGATTATCAATCTGATGGGATAGACAGTGCTGACAACTTTATCCATCTGGCCAATTAACTTGATGGCCTGATTTACTTTGTCCTAGTAGACCCCTCATAGGGTAATATTTATTAGAATATATGTTATAGGGGCTAGACTAAGGTTTTTTAGCAGTGGGTTTTTTGATAGCTGTCCTTGTTTCCAGGGCGAAGACACTTTTTTCCTGTCCACTAGCTCTGATCCCAGGACTTGAACCAGCTATGTTTGTGGGAACCCGGTTTCGGTTTTTTCCTTGCCAGCAGGTTCTCCCAGAGACCTTCCATGGAGAAGTAGAATAGCCCTATATTCACGCAGGATATTCCAGGCCTTCGACAACTCATAACAAAATGTCCCTTAAACTTTTGAGTGTCTTTTTGAATTATTACAGATTATATTTTAGTTAATTTGAGAATCCAGTGTCAAATTAACTGCTTTCTATTTCCTTTCAGAAAGTTTAATTGAGGAGATTGATATCAGAAGTAGTGATTTCAGTGTCTCACTGACCAGTCACTCACCTCGCCTGTCAGTTGTCCATGTTTCCCACATATGGGGGACAGCACTGGTGTTCAGGGTGATTTGTAATGGAAGACACATTTGGGGGTGGGGGCTGGGAAAGAACACAAAAATCGTCTTTATATGACCAGCTTAATTTATTTGAGAAAAAAAATAGAACACTTCAAGATGACTGGTAATTCATACCAGGTGAAGTTAAACCTACAAGTTGATATAAAGCAATTTCTTTAAAAAGCAATTTAAAGAAAACTATTAATATATAATGCAAGTGTTAAAAGAGATGGCTAAAATAGCAATGATACTATGTGTAGGGGTTCAGAATGAGTCACCCCAAGAAGTGCCTGTGGTATGTAGATTATTTTGAGCTAAAAGCAGTCAAGACCCTGTAGGCTCAAGAAAAACTTCTGCCCCTGCTTAACTGCATAGACAAGTTTAAATTAGGGGCCTTGCCCATAATAGGAGCTATCACCAGAAGTAACCTCTTCTGAACTACCTATAGGCAGAGCAGACATCTCATTACTAAACATCTCTGCGAAGCCCCAGGTGCCTCACTTCATTCCTGAGCTCAGGATGTCAGATATTCCTCCTGTTCCATTCTGTCTGAACCTCTCACATATGTGGGGTCCCCATGCACGCAAAGTTCAATGCAGTTTTCTCCTGTTAATCTGTCTCATGTTGATTCTTCAACGAGCCAAAAGAACCAGAAGAGGGAAGGAGGAATTTTTCCCTTCCCCCACATAAGCAAGTGGCAGAAATTTTGAAAACACTAACACGATTCAAAGCACAGATGGACACTTCTTGGTTTCAGCTCTTTAACTTTTATATCATTGAAGTGATGTAAATTTATTTCATCTACCAGTGTTCTGGAGACATAATAGTCTTTATCATCATTTAACCTTTGCTATCTCTAATTCCTCTTATAGCAGCCAATTACTAGAATAAAGGATGTCTTCTGTGAATACCCTGAGCTCAGACAGTAACATACCACTTCTGGACAGCGATTTTCACAATGTCCGCATTTGTTCTCATTACTATTACATTCAGACCCGAAATTTAATTTAAAGGGCCAACAAAAAAACAATTGTTTGTTCTGTTGTGTAAGGTATACCCTTCAAAGAAACCTCTGAGTTTGGTTTTTATAGAAAATGTCGAGATTCTTGCAGGATGAAAAGGGCCTGGAGGGTCAGGTGGGCATGTGAAGAGAGATGAGTCCTCCCTGTCCCTTGATTTCGGGGAGAGGAGGAAGAAGCCTAGATTTAGAACACTAAAGAAGATTTTTGTCTGTCCCCCACACCCGTCTGGTCTTAAACTGCTCTCCTTTTGTTCTTCACCCCATCCCACCTGCCCTTTTATTTGTATAGGGCAGAAAGACTTTAGCAGAACAATTGAGTTTTTTCAAGAGAGTCTGAGCAGGAACACAGCAGTTGTAGAGAAGCTGAAGCTTTAGTTCCCTGTCCTGTGGGCCTCCTCATTTCCACTTTTGAAATGTCATCCGAAAGAACCCTGGTCAACCTACTTCATTACTCCCAGCTTCCTTCTCAAATTGCCCATTAAGTTCCTTTTCATTTTGTTTCACAGCCTACTTTTTGTCAATAATTGATAAATTGTGTACTTTAGTGAGATTTTTTCAGTATCCAGTCTTACTACTTTACAGAAATTTAATTTTTTATTCTGTGTAACTGCCAAAATTAAGGAATTACCGAAAATGTTAAATTTTATATCTCTGTCTGCTTAAATCTGTGACCATTACATTATCTGTCTCTGTCAAAGACCCCCCATTCTCTCCCATCCATCACTGGCTGTGGTTGCCGTTCAGTCTCATGTCGTTATCTGCCTGGAGACCTTCATTCTCGTACGTTTTGTCCCTTCCTGTTTTCATTCACCCGAAAGGTCACAGCCCTCCAGGCCATCCCTCATCCCTTTGACGCGCACTACCTTATGGTTGTATACATCTGCTTTTTTAAATTCCGTCCACCTTCCACCCGCATCCTTCCACTCTGCCCTCCAGAACCTAGTGAGGTGGCGGGATCCCCTGCGCCCTTGCCCTTTCCTCTGAATGCTTCATCTCCTCTCCCCAGGCCCCTTTTCCTTTCAGCCCAATGGTACAAGACGTGTTAGAGGAATTAGGATAGTTGTCTACCTTATTCCTTGTCGCTTCTAAAAATTCTCCTTTCTTCTTTTATAGGAACCCCGTTCTGAATCTCACACCATCAGACTAAACCACGTGCTTTGCAGTAATCCACAAACACCCAAATCTTTCCTTGGTTTTTCCCTGAAGACTACCTGTCACTCTTCAGTAGCTCTCCTCTCAGATTCTTGGTGGGTTCAGTATCTGTGTGGATAGTCCTTCCAATACTCTGCCCTCTCAGTTCCCTGACCTCCTCTTCTAATAAGCTTGTCCTCCACCCTGTCGCAGCCGTTCGTGCGCGTAGTCAGACCTAGACCTGTCCCTACCAATGCCGCCACCTCTTCAGAGTCTCCATTCCAGACATCTGACTTCTCCAGTTCACTCCCTGAAATACCCCATCTTTCTAATCTCTTCAGCTCTACCGGAAGTAGTCTGCCGACTCTCTCACGTTTTCATTGTCCTTCGCCTCCCCGGCACCCTCGCTTTCCTCCCTGCCCAGCTTATGCTCCACAGTCCATCAGTATTTTTGTTTTCTCAAAGACACTCTCAACTCCCTTGCCCTCCTCGGTCACACTCACCAAATCTGGTTAAATCCAGCTCCCTGCTTTCTCTGAACCTTGACCTCCACAGCTCTCAGGGACTGGAGGAAAACGCACAGCATACTGTGCAGTCTCACTTCAGATTCGTGACCGCTCAACTCAGGCGGACCCTGAATGCTAGCCAGCGAGCTCGTGACGTTTCCTAGTTCACTTACTCTCCACTTTCCTGGTAAAGCTGTTACATCAAATCTAAGATTTCATTAATTTTACAAACTTAGTGATTATTTTATGTACCTTTAAGAAAAATCACTGCCAGTTATACTCTAATATCTCCTCGATTGTTAAGACTCATCTCAGTTTCAGAGTTGTTAAAGTGTGTGTTGGGGCGGGGTGGGGATGTGCTTCTTAAAATGGATGAAATCTAGTATTTCATACCTTCAATTTCTCTTACCTCGAACAACTTCCATGTCTTCACTTGTAGCTGATTCCTTGCTTCCTATTTCACTGGGAAAATAAAAGCAATCAGAGGAGAACGTCCATGACTCTTTCTCACATGGCTCTGTGTCCATATACCACCCCCTCCCCACCCAGTTACTATGAAGGAACTGCCCATTCTCCTGTCTAAAGCCAGCTTTCCTGCTTGGGAACCGGATCTCATCCCCTCCTGCCTATTTAAGAACACTTCTTCAGTGGTTTTCCTCTTTTCTCCTGCTTTATCATCAGTTTTTTTCCTCTGCTAGATCATTCCCTGTGTATCACAAACATACTGTAATTTGTCCCCACCCCTCCCAGGCAAAAACTGAGTCCCACATCCCTTTCCAGCTCCCACTCTGTTTTCATGCTCATTGTAGCAGAATTTCTCAGACCTGTCTCTGTTCACTTTAATTTCTCTCCTCCTTCTGAAACCCACTCGTCAGCCTTCTCCCTACAACTCTACCAAAACTGCTTGCACCAAGGTCCAGCAGCTTTCTGAATCCAGTGGTTGGTCCTCAGTCCTTACCTTACTATGCCTGTGAACCACATTTGACGCAGTTGATCATTCTCCTTTCTGAATATCCTTTGTTCACTTAGCTTCCAGAACTCTTCGTGCATTCTTCCTACCTCAGTGGTCACTGATTTGTTTTTACCTTTTGTTGTCGGGGTGTCCAAGGCTTGGTCCTTGGACCCTTTGTAGCTTCCCCTGTCGTACATTGATGACTGACTCTTACTCTTTGGTCTGGACTTCGCTGTGTGAAATCCACAATGGTATATCCAGCTTCTTACTCTGCTGCTTCACGTCGGTGCCTGTAGGCTTCTCAAATGTAACATGCCTAAAACCAACGCGATCTTACCGGCAAACCTGTTCTTCCCACACTCATCCTCAGTGAAACAACTCCATCCTTTCATTTCCTCCAACTAAGAATTTTAGAGCCTCCTTAAATCCTCTCTTTCAAAGCTCAAGTGTAGTCTTAGGAAATCTTGTTGCCTTTATTTTTAACATATGTCTAAAATTCAGCCACGTCTGATTACCTGTTACCACCTAGGTCCAAATCATCATCATCGTCTCTTGCCTGGATACAGCAGTCACCTCACTGGTCTCCCTGTGCCACCCTTGCTGCTGCCACCACCCTTGCTGCTGCCGCCACCCTTCACTCACCTCCAGATTTCTCAACCCAGCAGGCAGTATGACTCGTACATCTAAAATGTAACTCAATTTGTAAATTGACATGGCACTTAGTAAAAGTCAAAGTCCTTAAAATCATCTTTAAGGTCCTACATCATCTGAACCAGTTTTAACTTTCCGAGCTCTCTCCCACTATCTCCCATCAGGCGCCTGTCTCTAGCCACCTGTAGGCTCTTCACTCTGCCTAGGATGCTTCTCCCCCACACCGCCTTCTGCGGTTCACTCGGATGTCACCTGCTCAGTAAGGCCTGCCTTTACTCCCTTACTTAAACTTGCAAGAGCCTATCAGTTTCACCACTGCCATTTCTCATCCTACTTTTCTGGTTTTGTGTTTGTTTATCATAGTTCTACTGCTAGAATATAAGCTCTGTGACATGGAAGGTTCTTAATTGTTTTGTTCATTGCTAAATCCCCAGGACTGGAATAGGGCCTGGCACATGATAGGTATTCATTAAGTATTTATTAAGTGAGTGAGTACAAAAAATAGCAGATTTTGTCGAATCTAAGTGAGTAAGTGTAGCCTTTAGGTGTTCTGAACCTAAGTGTAAGATAAACATACTAGAAACTAAATTTAAAATCTGTCAATTCTGATGTGGGTAGATCTATTCACATAATTTTACAGCATAGTAAATTATTAATACAATCATTTTAGTGGTAAGTTGAAAGTAAGAAAGTAATTAGGAAGGCTCGACTTTTTAATAGTTAATATATTGCGAACCATACTCATTTAGTGAGTAAAATAAATCCTTTGTTGGCTTCACTTATTACCCATGTTAGTACTTGAAAGAAGTAAAACTTGTTTTTATTGTTCATTAAATTTTTCTGACCTTTTGAATTAAATTATCTTTGTAATTGATGTTGACATTAAAAAACCAAAAGATTGTGTAAGATTATCTTTTCTGTAAAAATTAAATCTGTATGCAACTTGATATTTTTATATTCATTTTTTTGCCAAACACATTATTGTATATTATATTAGAACTAAAGAGTGTCCTTCGTCATGATTCAGGACTTTTATGAGAGTTATTTCTTAAATCCAAGAAATTACATCCCTCTTTCCTTTATGACTATCCTATTTGTTCCAAAGTAAAGGCACAAATAAATAGAATTGAATTGGATCTCTTCTTTGAGCTCAGTATTCTCAAAGAGATTTTATTAGGATTGCCTTTAAAGATTCTGAATGATAGTTCAGACTTACAAGTTTCAGAATTGTAAGGATGGAAAAAAAACTTGAGTACCTACTACAAACCAGATGCCATCCTTGGCATTTCTCTCCTTTAATGTTCATGACATTTCTTATGTGGGCTCACTTCGAGGTTTTGGGAGATTAAGTACATATTAAGGTTACACAGGTAAGTGATAGAGCCAGGGCTGAACCTAGATTTGACTCTTAATGTACACCTTGCTTTGTCAAAGCGATGATTTCACTGATTTTGTACATTAATTTGTCACTGGCAAGATAGTGAAAAGCTTTGGCTTTTCAAATAATGGTCACTGACAAGTAAGGAAATTCATTTTTAAAATCGGTTAAGGAGGCTGTGATTCTATGCCCGATTAACTACAAAGCTTTGAACGTTACTTTTTCACTTGTCAGTGACAAATCATTCTTAAAACCTTATCATTGGCCTCTTACTCTTAAACTTGCACTAACAATTCTGAAAGAAAGCTACATCTATGAGTTGTTAACACTTGAGACAGAACGGGAGTGAGAATAACAACTTTTTAAACCTAAAAATTCTATGTGCTCAATTCTAGTCACTTGGGGCCTGGTTTAACTTGACAGTTAGGTAGCTCATCATTATGTGTTTATCTCTACAGTGACCCTGCCATGAAGCAGTTTCTACTGTACTTGGATGAGTCAAATGCCCTAGGGAAGAAGTTCATCATTCAAGACATTGATGACACTCATGTCTTCGTAATAGCAGAGTTGGTTAATGTCCTCCAGGAGCGAGTAGGTGAATTAATGGACCAAAATGCTTTTTCCCTTACCCAGAAATGAAAATATTAGATGCTGACCACTTAGAAATTAAAAGTAACAAATGTGAGAGACTGTCCATTCGGTTATCTTACGTGACCGGTTAGCAGCATGCTGCAGGAAAGCCTGGGTATCATTGTGCAGAAAAAAGCCCCTGAGCTGAATTTCTCGTTCTGTTTTTTTTTTTTTCAGTACATGTACCCTAGAATTGAAAAAAAAAAAGCTGTAACGGTTGGCTATAATTTGACTTTTATTGTCCTTTATTAAAATATAAATGGTTTTCTTACCTTTTAATGCCAATTCAATAGATTAAGAGTATAATGGAATATGCTTTTTAATTATCAGTCTAGCCTAGATATTTGTTTGTTTGTTCCTGTTAGTAATTATGGGTTTCTGTAGTGTAGATGTGGTTTATTTTGTTTCCAGCTAGAAACTTCACAGAAGTTTTTAATCAAAATAAAACATACATACCGAAAGTACACAAGGCATAAATGTACAAGTCTCTGAATTTCCACAAACCGAACACACCTCTATAACCAGCACCCAGATCCCGACAAATGAAATCACCACCATCCCAGAAGGCCTCCCCAGGGGTAAGGGCTGGTAAGGGTGCTGTCACCGACCACCCCAGAGCAGACGCTGTGCCGACTTTTGACAGCATAGGTTAGTGTTGTGTACTTTGTAACTTTGTATCAGTGGAATCATGCAGCGCAGGCTCTCGTCTGGCATCTGTTACATTAGAGATTCATCCATGCTGTTGCGTAACACATGGTTGGCCCTTGAACAGCATGGGTTTGAACTGTGCGAGTCCACTTATATGTGGATTTTTTCCAGTAAATACTATATTTTCCAATTGATTTTCTTAATATTTTTCTCTAGCTTACTTTATTGTAAGAATACAATATATAATACTTACAGCATATAAAATATGTGTTATTCAGCTGTGTATATTATCAGTAAGGCTCTCAGCCAGCAGTAGGCTATTAGTAGTTAAGTTTTGGGGGAGTCAAAAGTTATAAGTGGATATTCGACTGTGCGGGAGGGTTGGTGCCCCTAACCATCCCCCGCCCCCATTGTTCAAGGGCCAGCTGTAGTTTTTCGTTCTCGTTGCTGTATAGTATCTATTATTTGCCTCAACCACACTAGAGACATTTTGGTTATTAAATAAATCCGTCCTTAAAATGTAATAAATATATATTCATTAAACCTCAATTCGAATTTAATAAACACATCAAAAAATTTTACCAATATTGGTGGTCATACTGTTTTTTCTCCAGTGGCAGAATGTGTACAATTTTACTGTATTTGTTTGAGAAAAGAAATGGAAGTATAGAATCTAATTATAAAATATACTAGCATTAGTTACATTGATATTCTGTGGTTATTATAAGAGCTTCAATTCATTCAGTCCTTCACCTAATCAAAAAATAAGTGCTTGGTATGTCCTAGATGTAAATGATAGATACAGTTGTAAAAAAGATATATAAGGCACCTGTATCAGGAATACATTTAACTTCAAGTAACAACACCAGTGAAGAGTTATTTAAACAGTAAAGAAATTTAATCGTCTCATATAACAAGGAGCCTGGAGATGGTTCCATTATTGGGGGCAACCTGCTTCTGTACTGAATAATGTGAGCTTTTCATTCCTGGCTCAATACCTCATGGTCACAAGGTGGTGGCCACTCCAAGGGTTACAGTCACAGCAGCAGCCCAAACCAGGAAAGGGAGGTTCTACTTGCCAGCAGAGAGAATAAGGGGAACACTTCCTCCTGGTGTAACTCTTTTTATCGGGGGGAAAAATCTTTCCCAGAATCTTCCCACAAGTCCATCCCTAGACCACTCGTTGGCAAAGAGAAATGGAATAATAATTGACTTAGTAATTCTTAGTAACTTTTAAAATCACTTGGGGTCTTTCTCACAGAATTCCAAGTAATTTATGTGGGCCAACCGAGGTAGAGCTTAGTTCCCTACTGTGAGTATGGGCTGCACTGAGTGACTTGCTTCCAAAGAATGGATTTGGACAGGGTCAAAAAGTAACTGAGCAGTGGTGAAACCTGGAAAATAATCTACTGGCCGGGTGACCAGGGTTAACATCAGAGATGAGTCATGTTGAGGGCGTGCACCCCTAATGGTGTGATGGGAAGGGTACTTCACCTCTGAAGTTTTCTTCCTAAAAATAACCTGGGTCTTACCGGGAGAAAAGCATCAGAACAACACAAATTAAGGGAATTCTACAAAATATCTGGCCAGTACTCCTCAAAACCACCAAGGTCATGAAAAACAGGGCAAGACTGAAACGCTGTCACAGGTCAGAAGAGACTGAGGAGCCATGACCAAATGTGAAGCAGTAGCCCAGATGGGATCTGGGGACAGAAAGGGACACCAGGTAAAATCTAAGAAAATCTGTATAAAGTCTGCAGTTTAGTAATAATGTTGTGTCTGCTTTTGTATATCCTTGAAGATTTCCATTAGAAGTTTTTAAATGTGAATATCCTAGTACATAATATGCCTACATATGTTTCAGTAAAGAATAGCATAATGGTTAATAGCATGGATTTTGATAACAATTTTGTTTGAATCTCAGTTTTACCATTGAATAGTTGGTGATTTGGAGCAAATTACTAAACTTATCTAAATATTGGTTTCATTATCTGTAAAATGCAGGTAATAATAACCATGATGGGGTGATTTTAAGGATAAAGTGTGTAACGTGCTTTGTTACAGTACATAGCCCATAATAAGCACTTACAAGTATATTCTGTTTGGTGATGCTTTATCTCACCATCCCAAAATAATGTGTTATTCTCTCAAATGACACTTCTATTTGGGAAGAACAAAATCAGCTTAACACATTAAGTCTTCAAAAAAGCTTTTAAAATGTTAGTTCTAACACCGATCTTGAGATGCACACATTGCTAAGTGGCAGAGCCTTGTAGAAATGCACAGGAAGCCAATCGAGGGTATTCTAAGTACGCCTCAGGGACTGGGGCCCTTTCCTGGGCTTCTCCTTTCTCGCAGACTCCAGGCAAGCACCCCTTCTTAGGAATCCTCAGCACTCCTCAAGCCTCCCAACTCCATGACCTCCATCTGATAAACAGAATGTGTTCCCCTTCCCCTCTGCCCCTTCCTCTCTTCTTGTGGAGCCAGGAGCCTCAGATTCAGCACAGTGGAAGCCTCTTGCCTAGAAAGCCACACTGTGGCGGCTGCTACATCATTACTCTTGGATCCCCTGACATGCGTCCACGATCCACTCCGAGAAGCATTGGTCCATACAGGAGGAAGTACCCTCCTCCAGGAACCAGGTTTCTTTGGGGAGCCCTAGAGCCCTGATAAACCAAGCACAGACTGGTAGCCTCAGCCTCACCTGGGAGTCCCCTCCAAACCTACTGAGTCAGAATCACATTTTAATGAGTTTCCTAGATGATTAATGCACATTAAAACTGAAGAACTGCCATGAAGAAGCCACTCTGGGACAAGGCAGAGGGTTTGAAAGCCGATTTCGGGAGCCACAGGAATAGCAGATGAAGGCATCAGATGAGGGTCTTCCCAGCACGCATGTGGCTATTAATCAACCGAGTGCCTTTCAAGCATGTGACCTAGAACTCCCTTCTGCTCCCACCCGAATTCCAGGGAGAAACCTGGGGGTTAAAGATGACAAGGGGCATGGTGTTCCTGTGAGGAAGCTTTATAATGTCACCCAGTCCAGAAAGGGGGCAGATAACGTGTTTACCAAGTAAAGCCAGGCTCATTACTTAACGACAAATAGGGTCAAAGTTCTATTAGTAAAAAATACAAATTCTGAGATATCCTACTTTACAGACGGAAAGCACAGCTGCCCTGTCCAGAGCTTTTGTGCAACTTAGAAAAAGGTGGCAGGTACTTGGCTTCATTGCTGGTGGTGCCTTTGGGTGAAGAAAAAGGTGCCCTTCTTTCAAGACTTCTGCCCGCACTCACCTTGATAGTGGGATGCCCTTGTGTACAGCCTTAAGTGGTCACCTGGAACCTACAGTACAGAAAATAAATGACTTGTGACAGGACAACAGGGTAGCTGACTCCCGCCTACCAGATCACTCAGGTTCCCTCAGGATATACCAGTCAGGTAAACTGCTTCATTCGCTAATCTTACACATCGTGACCAAAGTTATTGTGTTGTATCTAGAGTTGTTAGATGTCCCCTTATTTTTAAATGTTAATTTTGTCCTTGTAAAAGCAATATATAACAAGAATAAGAAAATTAAAAATATTAGCCACAACCTCACCACCCTAACTCAACCCAAATTAGCCTCGTGTTGTATTTTCTGCAAATCTCTGGTGTGCTCCACAGTTCGTGGACATCCCAGGCCGTGCATTTAGAGAAGATGGGCCACATTCTAGAAACTGGTGTCCCAGCTTGCCGTTAACGCCCGGACTCCCCCAACCTCGTCCCCACACTTTCTCCCTGCAGTTGTCTTCCCGTTGTCCCTGCTCCTTCGACTTAGTGATCTGTAAGTCAACTCCGTGGGTTCCTGCCCCACCTTGTGACACCCCACTTCCTGGTTGCCAACTTGCTTTCTCCCTCAAGCTTATCTTCAGGCATTTGGCCTGGAAAGAGTTCCCACGTGGCTCAATCTGTAACCCAGCTCACCATGAACTCTACTGTCACCAAATGGCGTAGTCCAGAACCATTTCTTGATCCCAGAGGGTGGGATTTAGATTCTATTTTCCTTGTGTATATGTCACCAGACTTGACTGCTGTCTGCCTTGACCCTATGGTTTATTTCAGTCATTTCGGCTCGGCCTCAGAAGACCAGCAGTACTCACAGCAAGGGCCCAAACTTGACAACCCGATGCTCTTTTCTAAGACAGCACTGTGGCTTCTGACTTGCAGCTCACCTTGAAGGACTTTCCTTTGGACTCGAGTTTCTCTGCCTGTCCCAGACAGTCCCAGAGACAGACCTATTCTTAGCTAGGTCCTGGGGCAGCCTTCTGGGGGCTGTCATAATTGGAGCGTGCATGCAGATGTGTGTATCCAATGGTGTTAAAATAACAGTTCTCATGTGGCCCAATAGTTCCTTAAACGTCACAAGTTTTAATGACTACCAGTGTATCTTCATATCAGGTCCTAAGTTATTTAGCCATACTCCTATTGCTGGAATTTAGGTGGCTTTCAGAATTTTGAGTAATACAATGATAACTTCTATAAAAAAAATGTTAGATTATTTCCTTAAGACTTATAGAGTCACTGAGTTAAAGAATATCAGTATTTTTATGGCTTTTTGATATATGTTTCTAAAACTGCTTTCCAAAATGATGTACCAGCTGATAGTACCACCGGCAATGTCTAAGCACTCTGCTTTCACAGTACACTTACCAGATGTCATTTCATCCTTCAACAAACAGGTGCTGTATTCAGGACTGTTAAAGGACATCGAAACAAAATTCTTGCTGCCACCAAACTCATTCCAATGCAGGAAAGAGATAACATGATAAAAATAAGAAATGTAGGTATAAGAAATGTATATTTGGCCATTCAGATGACCAAAGTATATTTCTCACATCCGTGTGGTCTTCGTCCATGTTCTTGACTCACAGCTCCCCAAACCCTTGGAATTTCCTAAGTGTTGAGAGTTGTGGAGGTGTCTTGCTATGTGAACGAGGTTTTTATTTTTTTAATTTATTTTTTTATGGTGACATTGGTTAACGAAATTGTTTTAGCTATACATTTTAACAGTAAGGTGCACATATATTTACATCGTGTGTTCACCTCCCATAGTTCGATGTCTTTGTGTCACCACATATTTGACCCCTTTGACCCCATCTACCTCCCCCCTCCCCCCTCCCCTATTGCCCATGTCTATGAGTCTATAGAATGCAGCTGGTTGCCGGGGGAGCTGACCATGTGACTGGAGGGCCCCACCCCAGACTTCTGGGGAAGGGAGAGGGACGAGCTTGAATCGCCTGCCAGTGATTTCATCAACCATGTCTGTGTAAAGAAGCCTCCAGAACAACCCAAGAGGGCGGGTTTCGGAGAGCTTCCGTGGTGGACACGTGGAGACGCAGGGACAGTGGCACACCCAGAAAGGGCACGGGAGCCCCGCGCCTGTTCCCACACACCTGGCCCTGCGCGCCCCTTCCACCTGGCTGTTCCTGAGTTACACCTTTTTATAATAAACTGGTGATCTCGTGAGTGACATGTTTTCTCTGCATTTTGTGAGCCACTCCGGCAAATTAATCGCACCCAAGGAGAGGGGTCTGTGGGAACATCTGATTTGTAGCCCGTCAGAAGTGTAGGTGGCAACCTGAACTTGTGACTGGCGTCTAAGTCCAAGGAGAGGTTATCGGAACCTCCGGCCTGGTCAGAAGCACAGGTAAGCCTGGGCTTGCGACTGACATCTGAAGTGGGAGTGTGTGGGTGTGCTGTCTTGTAGGACTGAGTCCTCAGCCTGTGGGTTCTGATGCCGTCTCCAAGTAAAGCGTGTCAAAATTGAGTTAAATTCTTGGACACCCTGCTGGTATCTGAGAATTGCTTATCGGTGTGGGGAACCCTCCCCCACACAATGAAACTGCGTCTCAGGACACCTAAAAGAAACAACCCACAGATTCTAAGCAGTTAATACAACTCCAGGACAGATGCAAAGAAAAGCCGTACTTATGCACGATGTAGTCAAAATGCTGAAACCGAAGAGAAAGACATTTAAAAGCAGAAGAAAAAAATACTCAGTACATACATCATGAAAAACAGTGAACTCCAGAAGACAACAGAAACATTTTTAAAATGTTGAAAGTGAAACAACAGTCAAATTAGCTACTAAAAATATCCTTCAAAACTGAAGTCAAAAACATTTTCAGACAAACTGGAACGACGTCCTTCAGGCTGCAGGCAAGTGACGCCAGGAGTAAGCCCCGACCCGCCGGGGGGAACGAGCAGTGCCAGAGCAAGAGCAAAGACGTGCAAACATAGAAAAGACCTTAAAATAGATATTTTTGTCTCTTCATTTCCCCGCGTTCCCTCCTTTGCTTTCTCTCCCGGCGCAGACGCTTTGGCCCTGGAGGGGGAGAGGGAGCCAGTGGGGAGGGAGTGTGCACAGTCTGCGGGGGCAGAATGCCTCAGAGTTCCAGAAAGTGGCGTGGCCGGGGGCAGGGTGTCAAACAGACACAGTAGTGGGGTGTCCTGGTGACCGAGGAAGTGGGAGAAAGACGAAAGGATGTCACGCAGAGGCTCTGGTGGCAGAGAAAGCGGCAGTAGAGGGAGGAGGGTGCAGAGGTAGGAAGGGGAGGTGTTGCACAGAGTGGCTGGGAGATCGGCCACGGGGAACAAATACGTTAGCTGGTCGAGCAAATAAATATGCGGAGGATAATTTGCCCGGTTTCTCACTGTCTGAGAAGAGACCTACAAACATGGACAGGGGGAGGGCTAGAAAGAACAAAAGAATGTTGGTTAGAATTCGAAACATGAAACAAACTCATAATATATAGTCTATAATATACCCAAGTAGTCCTAGAAATAGTTATAAATGTGCGTGTGCAAAAATTTCCTGTCTCTGTCTCCTGGAAGGGCTTAGGAGCAATGCCAACCTCATAGCAAAAGCCCCAGATCTTGGTCTCTAAGTGCTATTCCTTACCAAAAAGAGTCAGGGTTTCTTGGAGAAACGGCTGATTCCAGAGCTGGAACAGAGAATATATAATACGAGGAAGGATACAGAAGATCTAATAATACTGTCAACCCATTTGATATTTACTTCACCCAACGAAAGCAGAATACACATTCTTTTCAAGTGTATATGCAACGGTCATCAAGACAGCACCTGCTGGCTCATGAAATAAGTCTCAATGAGTTTCAAAGGATGAAAAAAAAAAACAAATTAGAAATATCAAGAATGAAAGGGAGAATATAATTATAGATCCTACAGACATTAAAAGCTTCATAAAGAAAATTATAAGAAACTGCCAATTTGAAAACTTGGATGAAATACATAAATTCCTTGAAAAAAATAAGATTTATAAAAACCAACACAAGATAAAATTAAAAAGCCAAACATCCTTACATTGTTAAAGAGATTGAGTATTTAATAGAAAATCTTTCCATAAATAAAACTCCAGGCCCAGGTGAAATTCTATCAAGCATTCAAGGAAGAAATTATACTCCTTTACACAAACTCTGAGAAAAAATAGTGGAGAGAGTACTGCCCAACTCATTTTGTGAGGCCAACATAACACTGACAAATATTACGAGAAAAATTATTATGAAATCTCTCATGAAAACAGACACAATGATCCTTACAAAATATTACCCAATAGAGTCTAGCAATATACAAGGAAATATATATATATATGTTTAAATCAGCACTACAACAAGGATAATACATCATGACCAATTGAACAAGGTTATTTCACCATTCGAAAATCAATCGGTCTCTCACTATATTAACAGAATACAGGAGAAAAGCCATATGATCATCAAATATATGCAAAAAAAGCATCTGACAAAATTCAACACGCATGCATAATAAAGCTCCGCAAACTAGGAAAATATGGGAACTTAATCTGATAAGTGCATCTACTGAAGTAACTACAATTAATATATAAATAGCAAAAGGACGAATTCTTCCCCTCTAAAATTGGGAATGAGGCAAGAATATCCACTTTTACCATTTTAAATCATTACTTAAGTCCTAGCCAGTAGAATGTCAAGAAGAATAAACAGGCATGCAATTTGTAAAGGAAGAAGTACAACTAACTGTTGAATTCACAGACCGGAGTGTGTGTGCTGAAAACCTTATAAAATCTAAAAAAAGACTATAGTTGAATTTAGCAAAATCATAGGATATTAGATCAATAAACAAAATCAATTTTTCTCTACTAGCAATGAAAAACCAAAAAATGAAATTTTAGAAATACCATTTAAAATAGCACTAAGGTAACAAATACATTGGAAATGGATCCACATATGTGTCTCAGTTTCCTCATCCTAAGTGAAGATCATAGCAGTCCCTCCCTCAGATAGTTGTTGTTAGGGTTAAATGGATAGTTATATTTAAACACTTAGAATACTTCCAGGTAGGTCAAGTGTCCTGTGTAAATATTAACCCAAATCTCACTGTGCACATCAGTTATAAGGTAAATGGAAGATGTAATATGGATTTTTTTAAAACTGACGCTTAATGTGAAATCTCTTCCTCTGCCACAGAGAGGGAATCTGTGACTTATTGAATATGTGACACTGTGTTAACACATCTCTTAAAATTTCAAATCTTGACCCAGGAGTCTGATATCATGGTACTGAATGAGTTGTTCCAGTAGGGGGAGCTCTGACCAAGAGTTTGAAAAGCGCAACCCCCCGCTGCCTCTGCGTAGGGGATACAGACCTTCGGTAACCTCCAGTTTAGTCCTTCCTCTGCTCCCTGTGCTGTGTTAGTGAAATAAAATGCTGCTACAAATTTTTTCTTTTTCCCTGAGAAGCAGTATATTGGAATAAATTGACTTAGAATTCAGACTTAATTCCTACCAGAGAAATGATGCATTTTCTTTGTATTGACAAGAAAAAAAAAGTAATTTTCTACTTATAAACATTCACATTTGGGGATTACAAAGACTATATATATTTTTTCCTTCTTTTGAGAGCACTGTATACAAAGGCTTTCTTGGCCTCAGACGTCAAATTTACTATTATGCTTCCATACTTCCTTTACTATTAACAAAAAGACAAAGCTCACACACGGACTCTGGAGAGCTGGGGCTTCACAAGCTGGAGGCATTTTTGTTGTTGAATTTTCATTTTTATTAAATTCAAAATATTTGTCCAATATATATTTTCACTTGTTCTTAACCTACATAGTCTTTAGAAGTGCAATGTTTTTGGTTTTGGGTTTTTTGGGTTTTTTTTTTTTTTTTTTTTGAGGTACATTTGACAATGAAGAATTGTATATATTTTAGGTATACGATTTGATTGATATACACTGTGAAATAATCACATTTGAGCTAATTAACATACCTATCTGTTCAGATAGTTGCCACTTTAGCAAAAGCCATTGTATATAAGTTTAATCACAGGGAAAAGAGTATTTTATACTAAAATTTATGTTTTCCTAACCAACCTCAATATCCTAATATGTAGACTACATATGTAGCTTTGTTCCCAAAGGTCATTGTGTGGTACCAGTATTATGAGTTTTTACATGGTTGTTGTTTATCTCATAGTTGCCCTTGAAGAGCTTGATTTCAAGTCAACTGAAGGGGACATGTCTCACTAATTTCAGGTTGCTAGGCAACTAGTCTACTTCTCCATAGCATCTCTTCTATTGTTCAGGAGATGTGAGAAGGTTAGCAGAAAATATGTACCATTTAAGACATATTTTTTAATAAAATCATTTTTAGGAAAACTATCCAACCTGTGTTGTCTTATTTCTCCAAGCCAACTTCCTGTTCCGCCTTTTAGTCTTATGTAGACAAATAAAATTAATATTTAGAATTCTTCTTTAGATAAATGAATGAATGTCAATATATCTTTTCTTTCTTGTCCTCTGAAAATTTTCAAATAAAATTTAAGTTTTTCTTAAAACTCATATCAAAGCCAAATATTTTTCATAATGTCGTACCAATTGATATTCATTGTTATCACTGTATGTGGTTAGGTTTGCAAGCCCAGAACTCCAGAAGATGATGATTTCCTGTAAGGTATCTTGCCTGTAATTATATATACTTAATTTACAATGATTACTTTGGTACATGATATGAAAACCATTTACAAATATGGATTTTTCATCTCATATAGTTTTACTTCTTTAAATTATAACTAAAGTTATAATTTAAATCCTAAAGATAGTACTCATCATTAATATTACTAAGTATAGAATCCTTAACTTCATTAATCACTTTATTTAAAAGATCAGAGAATAGCAAGACAAAACTAGTCCAATCACCTTTCCGAGCTGAACCTTCTCTATCAATCTCACATACCTGCCAACTAGCTACCCAATATATTTATTCTTAAATACCTTGTTACTCCTTTACTTAAAAATATCCAGAGGTAATTAGTTAGTGTGAACCCTTTCCACAAATGTTCAGTGTTACTTTTATTCCAAACTATTATAGCTTTCACATGAATACCTAATTTATTCATCTATCATCCATCTAGCCATTGATTTATTTATTTACTCATTCAATGTCATTATACATTTAATCACTACTCACCACTGTTCTAGGCACTAGAGATGAGTATATAATCAATAGTAAACATGAGATTTGTTCTTTTTTCTCTTAAGGTCAAAAATTTTTCAGATGCCTACTTAGAGCCTCAACACTTCAAGATGTTAACATTAGCTGCAGGTTTTTAGAGGCTTCACAAAATAAAATGTATTTTGCACTCCATTAGCAGTCCCACATAGGTATTTCTTGTTGGTGGTCGGCTCTCCATCATAAATGATTCAGAAATCCAGGCCCTTTCTGTCTTGTGGCTTTGTTCTCTTGGGCCTCAAGATTTTGCATCTTGCTGCCAGCCAGGGGAAGAGGTAGCATGGAGAAGCACACCATTTCTTCACTGCCTTGGCCAGAAGTGACATACATTGCTTCTTATTACGTTCCACTGGCAACCATCAGTCATATGGCCTTGCCAGGAGCAAGGCTACGGGGTGGGGTTGGGTTGGGGTTGCGGGGCACTAGGAAATGTCATTCCGGGCTAGGCCAAGACTTCCTAGCTACAACTCTTATCGTATGGAAAGGCTTTTGATGGACAAGTAGCCATCTCTGCTACAATATCCCAAACCTGCATAATTTTGAGTAAGTTTACTTCAGTGTAGGTAAATCAGTGCTGGGACTCATCTCTTCTGTAGTCTGATACTTAAATATCTAAGTCTTTCAGAGATTTTCTTCCTCTGTCTAGTTTTTTATGTTAACAAAAATTATTGAGTATATCCAGTAAGTGATTCTCTTTGGAGCAATGCTTAAGTGTACGGGTATGACTTGGTATTTGTATCCATTAGTCCTATTGGTGAACATCTAGGGAGATTGTTCAGCCAGTAGGAGGAAAACCAACCTAAAATTGCTCAAGCAAGAAAGGGATTTATCATCTCAGAGAACAAGAAGTTCCAAAATAGTGAAAATGCATAGAATACATACCAGGATTGGGTCTTCAGTGGGTCAAAGTGGCCTCACAGGCCAGTTCTCTTGTCCCCACTGTCCTTCCTGTGTGGGCTGGCTCCTCTCTGGTCACAAGATGGCAGCAGCAGCCCCAGCCACCTCAGCCTCACTCTATGGAGCAGCCCTCAGACTTTCTCGAGACGTTTTCTCTTCACTCTTTTAAAAATTAAGGACCTCAATGCCCCCAAAGAGCTTTTTAAAACAATAACGTAGGTAATGCCTATTGATATTTACCATTTTATAACTTAAAACTGAGAAAATTTTAAAGTGTTTATTAATTCATTTATAATAATAAACCTTTATGGGTTAACATAAATCACACATTTTCATGAAAAACTACGTTTTCCAAAATAAAACATTGTAGTGAGAGGAGTAGCATCGTTTTACATTTTTTATATATCTCTGTAAATGTCTGGCTTACTAGAGAAGACGTGGGCTCTCATATCTGCTTCTGAATTCAGTCTGCTGTGGTATCGCACGTCATGTAACCTCTGGAAAAGACCAGAGTCCTTCAATCAGAATCATTCATCAGAGTCATTCATGAGAGAATGACAGTGAAAGACGCAAGTGACATCTTAGTATTATTATTAAAACAGACCCCAAAGATCCCTTGAAAAGGGGATCCTTGTGTTTCCTTGTAAGAGCCAAGAAGCTGTTTAGAGCCAAGAAGCTGTTTCTAGAAGCCTTCACCAGCAGATGACCCTCGTGTTCAGCTGACCAGAATGAGATCACTTGACTATTTCTAAGGAAAGAGCAGAACTGGCAGGATTGGCTTCTGCCAACGATTCTTTCATATGCATCAGAACCACCTGTAGAGTGTGTTAAAACTCACTCAGCCCTCAACACCAGGGTCTCTGATTCAGGAAGTTTGGGGCGGAGCCTGAAAATGTGCATTTCTGGCAATTCCCAGGTGCTGCTGCTGCTATGAGAACCACTGGGGCAGACCAGTCGGGGGTGGGAGTCGCCAGGCTTCCCGGAACACACACCGGTGTGAAGACACGGACAGCTTAATAAATTAGGGTTCTCCAGCAAGCAAGAGGGGAGAATGGCTGTTGGTACAACTGTGTTTGCTTTGCTTATATGCTTAGAAAATTTATAGTAGATGCCTCCAAAATAGAGAATACTTGAGCACTGGTGCCATTAGTGACTTTTTTACTAGTTATCAAGTGTATCTTGGTTTCATGGTCAAGGGAAGAAAAGGGTGGGCGAGGGAGAGGGACAGAGAAGGAAAGGATGGGGTAGAGACGGAAACTTAATTTTAAAATGCCCTGCCGTTTTCTCTTCCTCTACAGCCTACCCGGCTTAAGAAAGGTAAATTGGATGAATTTGATATGGAGAAAGTCAATGTAACTGGGGAGGTCTACCCCTTGCAAACTCATTTTGCTATTTTGTATTTTAAGACGTGTGGTGAGGTCTAAAGCTGCACACAGCCAAGCCGAATGCCCCTTGCAGTTAAACTTGTTCTTCACGTTCACACGGCCTAGTAAGATGAAATATTCCTCGTGTATAAATATTCTGAACTATAGAGAAGCCACAGGTTAGGAAAATGCCCTATATCGTTCTTTCCGTTAACAATTTCATTGAAAAGCCTATAGAATTCAGAAGGATCAGAGACCAATGCTGCTTCTGCATTTTACAGACCGAGGAGTGGAGACCAGAGAGATGGCGTGATGTGCCCGCGCTCATCAGTCACCAAGCGGTGGTCCAGATGACAGCTGGGCCTTGCGACCGTGTCTGTTCTTCAGTCCTGACTAGTTTTGCCATGCGGTGGCTAAAACAGAAGTAAGATATAACAAACAGGTTATATATGAATAACAGATAAGCCCAAGTGGTAAAGGTCTTACTGTTGGGTGAAGTCAGTTTCACTGTGTGATGCTTCAGCTCCCAGCCTCACACCCTAACCGCCTTCAGTCCCTAACACTGCAACCCTCGGCTCCCAGCTCCAGGGCTCTCATTCCTGGCAGCCTCCCAGAGGGCAGCCAGTCCCTCCCCCACCAGGTGTGTGTCCAAACTGGCTCCAGCACAGCCCCGGGAGGTCCATGCCGGCTTCCCCAGACCTGCCCAGATGCGGGCCACAGATTCTATCTGCTCCGCTCTCTCAGCGCCCCCATCAGTTGCCTCCCAGCCTTGGGCCGGCATCCTTAGTGCTGAACCTCAAAGGAACTGGTGAGGGCCACTGCTCTGGTTTAGGAGACCGGTTCTGCATATCACAAGGAGAGGCAGGTTTAGGACATTGCAGAAAAGCAAAGCTTGCCCCAGATGACGGTGTCTGCCTGCCTTAGCAGTTGCTTCACTGAGGCCATTTTCAGTATCTTTTGGGAGGCCACCGACTACTCTGCTTAAAGAAAAAATTATGCCCACATTTTCCTACTCAGACGCGGTCTGGTTGTAACTCACAGTTGCCTGAAAGACACCTCAGCAGAGAAGGGGGTGGGAGGGAGGAGAATGACACCTCAACTGGGGGGCCACGTGTGGCAGCCTGCTCACCTCTTCTCCTCATGGGGGGAAGAAGACAGTTATAAAAACGCACTCTCTGTTAAAAGCCATTTTCTGACCAGCCCCAGGTGCAGGCCACAGATTCCATCCGCTCTGCTCTTCAGGCCTCCGAAGGGAAGGCTCCGAGACAGCAGAGCAGATGTTTCCCAACTTTCTCCTTTCCCGAGTGGGCTGGCCCTAGACACCTGGGGCAGGTGTTCTCCTCACTCAGGAGGCGCTCAGCGGGATGGGGTGGAGGGGGTAGTTAGCGGAGGAGGGGTCTAGGCTTTATGATGGAGAGGTGAGGAGGGCCCTGCATTGCTCTCCAAGTGTCCAGCCCAGCTCTCCAGCCAAAACGCAGAGGCCCGGTGGGCTCAAGGCTACCGCTTCCCTGATGGCCCACCCCGTTACAAGGCTCTTCCTTATCTGATCCAAATCCCCCTCCCGTAAACCCATGATCACCATTTCTTGATATGGGCAGCGCTTGGTCCAAAGTAGCAGCTCGACAAATAATTAAAAGGGATAGTATGCCCACGTGGTCATATTCCCCTGCAGAGGCTTTGTCTCTTTCCAGGTTAAGCCTTCCTACTCTCTTGAACAGCTATTTATCAAACTGCGTAACATTATAATACAGCTTCCAGACGCCTTACCAGCCCCATCAGCCTTCATAGGTTGTACTGCAACTTATCAATGTCTTTCTTAAAACGTGCCTGTGGTAGGGTCCAGAATTGAGAGAAACAGTTGGATGCGGCTGGCTATGCAGAGAGAGCACAGCGGACCACGGGCGCATCCTCCTTATTCTGCGTGCTGTCTTTCTGTAATAAGGCCTAAGCTGGCACTAGCATCTTTGGCTCTTGGGATCTCTTGAAAGACAAAAGGCTTGCACGTTATTTTTCAAAAGCTCCAGGTCCTTTGCCATGGACACCGTCCATATCCCTATATCCAAGATCCAGTTTCCCAACCCCTGTGCTGAATTTCTTGGTGGCTGAAGAGCTTGAGTCAGTAGAAACTTTGGTTTCTGAATTCTGTCGTGGCCAGGAAGGAGGGGAGATGTGACCAGGGGTGCTGGGTGACAGGGAGGGGGAAAGGGGCCTTGAGAGAAGCACTTCTGGATCTTCGGTATCTGGATGTCTTAGAGTAACATGATGGGGAGAGAAGGGCACAGAGCCCAAACCAGGCACTGGGCTGTGATTTCTGACCCTTTGTGCCTTCAGGTCCAGCCTTAAGAGTAGCACAGTGGTGCCAAGCCATGGTGCTAGCCCCAAACTCCTTCACAGGTGCACAGCCAAATGTGGATGAGTGTAAAATATTTACATCACAACCTAATTGTCATACTGTTACCAAGATGCCTATCATATCTGGTTTGAGCTCTGAGCTCACCATGTGACCCAAGGCAAGGCAGATGTAAGGACAGTATAATTTTCAAAGAAAGGTCACATATCTCTCAGAATACAATTTGAAAGCTTGATCAGGGTAGTAAGATATTTGTCTCAGACTTGAACCTAGAACTAAAGGACAGCCAGTTAACAGAATCATAATCATGAATGAGAGACAATTTCTTTCAGTAATTACTATTTGACAATTATTGTGGATTGGTTTAATTTCTTCAAAAGTGTTGCCAAATTTTCTAATATTTAAAAGTATTTTAAACACAACAAAATGAGGATTGTTGGACGAGTGGGATTTTAGAGGCCAATGGGAGGGTCCCTATGGCCAAATCTCCTTCCTAATGGCTCCCAGTTGCCTCAGATTACTAAATGAGAGGCACTCATTTTCATTCATAATTAGATTTTTAAAAAACTCTTAAAATGTAGATTCACAACAGATTTAATAGATTGCTATAAATGAACCTTCAAGTTAAAATGTCTTAAGGAAACCATTTTTGTCCTCAAAAGGTAGAGAGAGAATAGGTCCCTAAGGGGAGAGGGTTGAGGGTAAGGTGAGGGGTGGGGGGAACCCACAGAAAGTCACAGGGAACAGAAAGAATGGTAAAAATAAGAACAAGGCACAGTGTTTGGCCCATGGTAAGCATCTAATAAACCTGAGCTATTATTTTTGATTGAGTACCTATTATATATCAGGTACTATACATAAATTATTTCATTTAATTCTTTCAGCAGCCCTGTGAGGTAGATAGTATTTGAATGTATGGTTAAAGAAGCAGTGTTAGGCATCTTGTTCTTATTGTCACTTATTTTTAAGTGGTAGAAGCAGGACTTCAGTAAAGGCACTTATTCCAAAGGCTGTTCACACAACCACGGACACCGTGGGAAACCATGGAGCCAGATGTCACAAGAGTTGGCTGTACGTATGCCCAAGAATGTTCCAATAAAAGAGAGTCTACACATGTGGGCCTTAAGGAAAACTATGCTGGTAGGTGACTATGGTTTCATTTTGCAGAAGAAAAAACACCTGCGTTCTTTCAGACTTGATATTTGTTAAATCACTTTTACACTGTTATATGGATTGTATTTGTTAAGCCAAGGAAGTTCTTCAAGTACATGTTTTCGTCTTTATTCCTTTTACTGACTCTTTCAAGTCTGATGGTAAGGATCGCATTTTTCAAAATTTGCTCCAGGCTCTAGTTGCCTATCCCAGTGTGTGTGTGTGTGTGTGTGTGAGAGAGAGAGAGACAGAGACAGAGACAGAGAGGCAGAGAGACAGAAACAGATGGACAGACAGACACTCTTAGAGGGTAAGGGCCATCTTACATACTTCTTCTGGTTCCCCACCCTCTAGCCTGGTAATGAGCTCAGTTGGAGCATAATACTCATTACATTGAATTGAGTGAGGATTATCTTTTATGTTTAAGATACTCTAAGACCTAAATGTAGTTTTCTTTCTTAAAGGTTTCAAAATTAATTTTAGGGGTATTATAAAATAGCATCATCAAATAATACTGATCTTAATACTTCTATTAAATACGTTATACTTATGTGCATATACACACAAAGCAAATGCCATGTTTAAAAATCACCTTCAAAATTAAAAAAATCCAGGTCGTGCTAGCCAACATTTATGAAATCTTAAGGCACGGAATTCCAGAATTTAAAGACTCCTGGTCTGATTATTTCCTTCCTGACGACCAGAAATTCACAGGGGCAGGAGTTCTCAAATCTGAAGCTGATTTGAGAAATTTGGCAATAAGGCAAAATAGAAAAAAGTTCTGATCCCTTACAAAGAGTGGCTGCTATACTTGACTATAAAGGATTTTTAATGCCTCAAATCAAGGAAGAAAGGATGTCGATCCTATTTTTAAAAACAACTACACATACGTGAACAGCCACACAACCAGCAATGCTATTTCTTTGTACATGATGTAAAATGAAGGACGGATGCAGAAAGTTTCCATTCTTAGCGGGTCATCAATTTAATGGGGGGAGTGGGGGAGAAGCATTAATTCTTTTTCTCTGTGTCAGTTAAGATGACGCTATCCGGTCTTTCCTCCGTTAAGACCAACTGAAAAAGAGAGTCTGAGATCATACCCATCAAAGACACAGCAATGACTGTCTTCCTGGGGCGAAGGGGGGAGGATGCCATGGTTTATTGTCCCGGCAGATCTGTTGTCTCGTGGCTTTCAAGTTAAGACGGTGCGATATCCACTTCCGGCTCAAACGAAGTTCGGTCAGCACAGATCGTTACATGGCCTGGGAGTGAGGGTCTCTCGGGTGGGCGGCCCCGGACCGCACTGGTCGCTCGTTGTTTCCAGGGTCGTCCGGGCCGCGGAGTGGCCTCGCGGGACGGGGGTCGGCGG
>NW_006438073.1:3860616-3899890 GCF_000325575.1 Pteropus alecto
GTTTGAGCGTATCAGAAAATGGGGCGAAAGAGGAGCTTGGTGTGCGTGTGTGTGTGTAAATCAGGAGGCGCTTGGCTTGGAGCCATTTTTTTTCTTAATTGTGGAGACAGAAAATCCCTTAAAACGGTTTCCCCGGGGAGACGGGGCTGTGCCCCTCCTCTTCCTCCCCAGCGTCTGGATGGAGTGGGTTTCCCTCCTGCCGCTGCCCATCTTCTCGCCCTCCAGTCTGCCTCCCCCCGCTTCCCCTTCCTGCCCACCCCACCTCTGTGAAGCCCCGGGGCGAGCGGGGTGTCTGCAAAGCGGCCCGGTCACCTGTCGTGGCAGCTGCATGGAAATGCTGGCGCTTGGGCTGTCTGGTCTGTGCCGTTTCCTTTGGCAAATCACGGAGATTCGGCGCCGAGCACCAATCCTTCCTCTTTTCCCGGCGCTTCAAAACAAAGTGCATGATGCTGGTTCCGAAGTTTGACCCGCTTGGGCAATTAGCAGGGGGAGTCGTCTACTTTTTCCTGTCACACCACTTCAAGGTTGGCAAAGGTGAGGGCCATCTAGCTTTGTGGAAAGAAACGAGTGTGACACGGTCCTATCGGGGAATGGATGTGACTTACCTGCTAATTGCCATGGTGATCAGAAAGTCTTCTAACACTTTTCTCCTTGGGGACAGTCGGCTCCCCTTGCAGGGAGCCGGTTCCTGGATCTCTCTCTTTGAGGGCTTCTCTTCCTCTTTGTTCTTTGCGGTAACAGGAGGTCAGCAGCACCTTAAGGATACCCCCAGTAGGCAGGTTTTAAAAATGCACATGGAAAATAATTTATTTCTAAGGTTTTGAAGAATGTAACTATCCCTTTGGTGTGTGCGTGGTGGGGGGGTCCCCTTTCTTCTCCTCTGTGTCTCGGGTTTCCATTTCTTAGTAAGCTCGGGTTTACTTCTTTCAGGCAAGGGGCCTCTGGGGGTGGTGTGGTCCTGGAGAGTGCTCACCACCAGGCCGGGCACCACCGGATCGCTGAGGTTGAAAAGTGAAGTGACAGCATCTTGCACATAGCCAGCCACACTGCAACCCAGAGAACCGCCCCTGAGTCTCCTGGTCATCTGGCTGGGCAATTTGCAAGTTGATGTCAACATGTTGCAGTGATATGTCACATTCAGACTGAGGGGTTCTCAGGCATCCCCCCCCATTATTTCTTCATAGTTTACTGCGGTGGAAATGAGTATATGAATAAACCATGAGTAGCCACATCTAGTGTTTAGTTCCTCAATTTAAAGACTAGTAATTTGTGTGAAATAGTTGTCGAGGTTGTGAATTTCCTTTAAGAATTTCAAGTGCCCTATTTTAGTAAGGGTTGTGAAAGTAGCAGTATTTTCTCACAGGATGGGGGAAGTGTTGACCTCTAGAGTTAAAGTATGTGAAACTGAGTTAGAGCAATCATAGAGGGAACAAATTCTAACAGTGGAGCTTTCAGATGGAGAAGTGTGGAAAGCCGGAATTGCTTCCTATGCCTGAGAAATAATAATATGATGTATGCATTACTGTATAGTTTAAAATAATGACCTCGTCATTTCAAAAAGGTACATGTATCATGTTGAATTTCTAGTTTTCATATGGATCTGTGAGAGTGGCAGTTTGGTTATTCACACTTTTTTCCCACCAAAACTCTTTTAACAGAAAAAAGTGTTTTCTTAACCCATGAAAGGATACATGGTACATGAAACCTACTTTACATTAAACCATCCGACATTGATGTTGGGATCTCAAGTAATGAAAGACCGATAGAGAGATGGCAGCCGTCCTCCCTGCCGAATGTCAGCCCTCTCACTAGATAGTGTGTAAGACGGAGAGTGATGTCCAGGTTTTCTTTTGGGTTTTACTGCAGATTCACTGAGTTTTCAAATTCAGGAATGTTTACTGAGTGCCTACCTTGTGCATGGCAAAGCTAGGACATTATTCTTCACCTGTTCCATTGCATTTACCTTGCCAAATAGTCTCTTTCCAGTTCTCTACTGTGAAAGGAGAAATATTGAAGATACGTCGAGTGGCCAAACTATGCATGTGATTCATCAAATGCATTAAAAATTAGGTAAAACTTCTGTTACGAAATGCTTTGATTTAGTTATTGCACTGGTTCCTATTTAGGATCCTGTGGAGTAGTTTCAGTATTGCCAAAAGCCTTACTAAAATTACACATTTGCCTTTATTTAGTGAGACTGCTGAGGCCACAGGGACTATGTAATTAAAGTATCAAATTTCCTTTAATTTGGCGGGGCTAATGTTAATTTAGTTACTAAATTTTAACATATTAAACAATTTTTTTTATGATAAGATATACATAACGAAGTTTACTACCGTAACCAGTTTTGAGTGTACAGTTCAGTGGCATTGAGTGCATTCACGTTGTCGTGCAACCGTCACCACCATCCGTCTCCAGAACTTTTTTGTCTTCCTAAACTAAACTTCGTACCCATTAAACAATAGCTTCCCATCCTCTCTTCCCCCGGCCCCTGGCAACCTCCATTCTGCTTCTCTCTCTGTGAGTTCGGCTATTTTAGCGACCTCACAGAAGTGGAATCACACAGTATTTGTCCTTTTGTGACCGGCTTATTTCATTTAGTATGATGTCTTCAGGGTTTGTCCATGTTGTTGCAGATGTCAGAATTTCCTTCCTTTTTAAGGCTGAATAATATTCCATTGTTTGTACATACTGCATTTTGTTTATAAACATTTAAAATTTTCACCTACTAAATGTTAACAACCATGGTAACATAATAAGCAGCTCTCACTGGAAATTATAGATGCCTTTGTTTAATTAAAACAGGAAAATAAAGTAGTTATTAATGCGTAGTACCTTTTTAAAATATAGGACCCATGGAGGATAAAACTAATATGTATGTCAAGTCCTTGCTTGGTTCTATCATTTACCTTCTGTATGGGTAATGACATACGGTACATCTTTCTGAAATTTGTGGTTCATGCAGGTGATGTTTTGTTTCCCAGCTAATGTTATAATGGTGGTATGTTTTGCTATATGGAAGAGTACGTAGGGCTCACCCTGAGGTACAGAGTGTACAGGAAGGATGAGAAAAATATCTGATTATTTCCCTGTATTTACCACTTCCCAAAATCATGTTAGATGCCTAGCATCTTCCCACGGTGATGAGGGTTTTTTTCTTTTTGCGTACGTATCTTTATGAACTCCACTGTTTTAGCATATGTGGATGTTGTGTTTCAGTCCATTTTAGTTATTATCCCTTTGATGCTCAAATTGCCCGATCGTTGGGCAGATAGGCTTATTCAGGTTGGCTCCAAGTCCCTACGATACACTTTTAGTGATCTGTGGTAGCTTCTTTGCTTTCTGGTATGACGAGGTGTTTCAGGCTCATCCTATACCCTTCCCATTCCAGATTTAGAATCAGAACAGCAATTTGTTAAAAAAAAGAAAAGAAAAAAGAAATGACCAATAAATGTATTAAAATAGTCAATGTCACTAGTAATTAAAGAAGTGAAATTAAAAGCAAAAATGAGATTCCATTGTCTTGGTTCGCATGTGTCTTCCTGAAATTCATATGTTGAAGCTCTACCCTGAAATATAATGGGGCCTTTGGGAGGTGTTTAGGGTTAGGTGAGGTTATGAGGGTAGAGCCCTCACGATGGGATTAGTGCCCTTATAAGGAAACACTTGGAGAGCTTGCCCCCCCACCCCAGGTCTTGCACAAAGAGGTCATGTGAGCATGTAGCCAGATGGTAGCTGCCTTCAAGCCAAGAGGAGAGGCCTCACAGCGAAACCTACCTGTTGGCATCTCAATCTCGGCCTTCTCAGCTTCCAGAATTGTGAGAAATGAATCTCTGTTGTCGAAGCCACTCTAGCCTGTGGCATTTTGTTACGGCAGCCCAAGCCAACGAAGACACCGTTTCTCAAACATTATATTGGTAATGTAATTTAGACTCAATTTAGACCTTACTGGATGTGAAACAATTGAATAAAGCTTAATATAAAATATTATGATTACTTCTGCTCTTCTTTCTCTTGGTAGCTTTAATACTTGGATACTTCCCGGTTTGGAATGGGAATAAGCACGATAGTAATCACCAGGGCTGGTGAAGAGGGTGGTAAATGTGTACGCTCAGCAGAGGTGTAAATTGCTAACTAGCTGCTTTTACGTATCAAAGTGTAAATTTTGCAAAGCCTTTAACTCAGCAAGTCCACATTTAGGAATTTATCCTAAGGAAATAATAGGAAAAGTTAGTAAAGATATATGTATATAGTTAAGAACAGTTATACAGATGTATAGTAAATAACCTTAAGTAAGGAATTGGCTAAATAGATTATGGTACCTTCATTGCATGAAGCTATCAAAAATGATACGGATCTGTATTAACCAGTCTGGAAAGATGCTCACGAGATATTATTGCGTGAAAAAGGGAGATTACAGGACTGTAGGCACAACACTTACCTATAACAGAAAATGAGGAACTACTAAGCTCTGGAGGCCAAGAACCAGGCCTCCAAGGATCTAGGCTTCCGGAACCGCCCAGTGGACAGTCTGTTTCAGTTGCCATGGTCTCATAGACTGCACCAACTGGTTTCTTTCTTGTGTCATAAGATGCAGTGTTCCTGGAGAGAGAATATGATTGCCTAGTTTGGGTAATTTGCTCACCCTTTGGCCGTGTGTGTGTGTGAGAGAGAATGTGTGAGATTGCGATTGCTCTCAGCTCACAGTCTCACAGAGACCATGTGGAACGGAGGAGGAGTCATGATGAGAGTTGGGGTGCTTTTGATTAACGAAAGGGCAGGACAGGGAGGGAGATGCCTGCTGCGGTCAATTAAAATTAAATAACTTCTTTGCTCAGAAACATTGAATTAATCACCGCAGCTCCATAAATTACTGCGAACTCTGATGAACTTGGGCTTTCTTGTCCCTTTAACATCCCTTTTGGCTTACTAGGCCCTCTACCATTGGTCAGCTCTATTTGGTTTCATGCTTTCATTGAAAACGATGGGTCAAAATTAAAGTTTTGAATTTAAAAAAATATATGCTGTTTCCCCTTTAAATGTGATTAATTCAGAATCAAATATATTTTTCTGATGTCAATAAGTAGGAATGGAAGTCTTTGTACCTGTGTGGTGTCAAGGACACCCACCCTTGAGAGATAGAGTTATAGAATAGAATTGGAAAGCGGAGTTTATGGAAAGCCTCCAGTAGTAATAGTGTAGTAGATTGTGGAGTGTAGCAAATTATTCTGTAGGTGTGCAGAGGTGCTGTGCAGATAATATAGACTTATTGGAACATCTTTCTCACTGTTATTATTTTTAATCAAAAGCACAATTAGAGTCAAAATGGATGTGAAAGAGCTTTGAGAACGATAGCACACACTATAATTTAAGATACTAATTTCTCACTTTTTAAAAATTAAAGACTCAATTTAGACCTTAATGGATGTAAAAGGATTTGGAAATGCTTAAAGTATTATGTTGTTACAGTTGTTTCTGCTGTTCTTCTTTTGGTAGTCTTAATACTCGGACATCTTCTCCCATCTTGGACATCTTGGACTGGGCAGTATAGAAGTGTTGGGTTAAAGTGTTTTTTGTGTGTGTCAGATCTATTCATGTCTGGTTAGGGTCTTTTAATGAGTAATTTTTATGACAGAAGTCTCAACCTTTTAAGTCTCAGCTCTTAATCCAGCTAGTTACTGGTTGGAACACTGGGTTCTAAAGGCTCTTATGTGTCTGCTTTCAAAAATTGTTGCTCAGTGTTTTCAAATTCCACTTAAATATTATGGACAGACTTTACTGGGTTCAGAATTTTCTTATCCTACTGAATGTTTCTTTTACCAGCTTCTTGTGAAAGACAAAAGGAAGATTAGTTTAAACATCTGAGGCACTTACTTCTGATTTGTGTGTGTGTATAATTTTCAACCTCTGGCAAGGAAAATCAAGAATCTTGTGTAGAAAACCCTTCAGTACCATGTTATTGCCCCGTCTGAATGCCTTTCTTTTATCTTTGGCTGTTAAGAGTATATGTTATCTCCCTAGGGAAACACGTGGCATTGTTAATTGATCCCTATGATAAAATAGTAGCGTCGGAGGTCCTTGATGAGCAACAGGCTAAGCTGTTATTGTTAGTACTGGGACAATGTTAATATTTGTAAAAAGTTGATCAGTAGTGATGTTACCATATGCTGAGACTATACAGGATTGTTTTTGAGCATAATCAGTTTCTTAAGCTTCAGAAACCCTCTTAGCTACAAAACCAGATGGACAAATTCAGCTCCACTGGTTAGAAGATCAAAACATACATCCTAAGAAGTTAGCTTACGCTGTGTATGAAAACCCTGGTCAGCCAAAGCTGACATTTTAGGTGGCCAGAGTTACTGTTTACAATTGTTAAGTAATCAAAAGTTTCACTCCGTGTTAACATTTGTCAGATTAGAGAAGAATGTCTGCAGAAAGTTATACCTGGATTTAATTTATCCGAGTGAAAGAAGTTTAAGGAGGATGGGTTGTGGAAACAGCCAACTGGATGAATGTGGTTGAAAACCTCAGGTCACATTTTCCAGTGCTTACCAGTAGTTTGAACCTTCTTCACTATTCTTCTCGTTATCTTTTCTCATGAAATTAGAAACCCAGTTCTGTGTTTCCTAAGTTGGAAGTTAATTTCTCTGAATTAATTTTCTGATATCTGAATAATGAAATAAATTCTGGAACATTTGAAATGCTTGGAATAATACAACTCTTAGTAAAAGATAGAAAAGCTCACGGTTTGCTTATCTTATTCCAATAGTAGTAATTTTTAATACTGTGACAAGTGAGAATGAAAGTGGCACACATATGGTGTCTCCTTACCCAGCTTTGATTTTTCAGAGACTTGGGAATAAATTAGATAGGTAGGATTGGGGTACTGCCCAGAATCTATTTTAGCTTATTAGAGCATCGGTTCTCAGCCTTTTAGGATTTATGGCATTCTGTTTGTGCTTAATTTCGCATCTCCCTCCTCCTTACCATTCTGGCGGCTGTGACAGTCAGGACTCGGTTATTGGTGGAAAGCAATGTGCTGATATATGAAGTCCATAAATAATCTCCATAATTCAATTTTATCTAATTACATCAACCTTTAATTTTAACTAATCACTACCAGACCTTTTCCGAACCATTGACAAATGGCAAGATTACAGTACTATGTGGCATAAATTTATTTAAGTTTTTGATTAGTTAAAATTCATGTTTTGAAAAATTTTGCAGTATAGTACAATGAATCTTACTTATGTGTGTCTTATGTGTATTTATGTGTGAGAAATGTAATAGGGAAACCATTGTAGGTCCCTTCTAGGCTGAAAATGCTTTTCTTTACAGAGGTATATATAGAAGCAATAGTATTTATAAGGAGCTTCAAAATCAGCCTTCTATGAATTTTATGTAATACATTTGTTATAAATAACTAGAGAAGTCTCAAGGTTGACTGCTGGTTCAAAAATGGCGTATCATTTTTAATTCCGAGGTCTGTGAAGATACCACATTGTCTTCCTTTTCTTCGCTTTTCGTGTGTTTGCAAATAACTGTGGACTCCGTAGCTGACTGATGGTCATAGAAATGGAATCTCCTTGGCTGCCCTTCCCCCATGTTCAGACGGTGAAGTTCTTTCTCTTTCACATGACACAGGAAAGAGGTGCACGCGCTTGGCTTTGGGGAACTGACCTGTTTCTCTGGTGTATACAAGACAGCCAGAACGTCTTGTGGGAAATAGGAAAGCTACCAGTAATCGCTGGGAGTCAATTTAAGTCAGTTGCTTCAACCTTTTAATTTCAGTCAGTTATTCTCAAACTTTTTACTACATCGTTAATGACTAGCAAAACTGGTTTGAGCTGAACCTCCTTTGGTGCTAAGTGAGCCGTAGAGTGGGCCATAGGTGAGTGTCTGGGGAAGGAGGTGTGCTGTGGAGTCTGGGCTCATCCACGAATTAGATCATGGATGGACTTCACAAGTTAAGATGGGGTTTAACTCCGTTCTCTTCACTTTGTGCCGGTCTGGTCCTAAGTACTGTCTGTTACCTCATAATGTTAATTTGAGAAGTAAATTATCTTGTAGCATAGGAAGAAACACCAGGTAAGCAGGACAATGGAAACCTGCTTAAGATTTCTGGGAGAAGAAAATTGACTAGGATGCAAACTTCAGCTACTAAATTTTTAGTCCAGTGGTTTTAATCATGGTCACGCTATTCTCTGTGAAAAATATTTTGTTTCTTGGCCTCTGTATTTTATGTGTGGAGCTTCAATGTTGAATGAGGGTTAAAACTTTCTGCTTAATTTTTAATGTGATAATATGACTGATATTATCACATTATAATGTGATTCTAACTCTGACTTTACATAAACTATATGTATATAGGGACCTCTTGAAAGAAGTATATTCTCTCTTCACAAATTCTCTGGTCCCTTCTAAATTTAAAAATGCAAAAATAACCACCATCAAAAAATTACTATGATAAGTTGGTTCTAATATAAACTGCCAACTGAGAGGTAACTGTATTTTGTTTAAAAAGATGCTTTTCCTTTGAATAGGTGAGTCTTTAGAAATCCAGGTAAATGGACCTGCAGGTGGGAGGTGACTGCCCACCTGTGGTGAGTACTTTTCTGCCTCCTTTCTTCTGTTCACCAAATTGGCTGGTACAGAAATTTGAGTCTAGTTTTGAAGGGTAAGGTCTTCATACATGTTAGTCTTTTCTGAGGCTCCCACTTCTGGTAGTGGTTTGACTAAAGTTCGCTATTGTGGGCACCAAGTAGCTAAGCTTGATGTACTAGGCTTATGAAGAGGAAAAGGGCTTTGGATTCTAGAAGGAGACTTGGTCAGGAGCAGTCAAACAAATTAAACAGAAGCTGCTGCCTCTGGGGAACGCCGCCCTGAAGCTTTGCTTCCTCTGGCGGAACACCCAGGCTGAGGGGGAATGGAGGCAGGGGCTGGAATGGGAAAAACTGATTTAGGGAGATACTGAATTCGAGTGTGGACATGCCATAGATTTGAAAAGTGGAAAAGCAGTTGTAGCAGATAGGCCACCCCCTTTTTAAACAAAAAGTTTACTATATTATGGATATTAACTTCTTTTCTTGTGTGTGTTATATTTTCCCAGTTTGCTGGTCTACTTGGATGGTTTGCTTAGAAAGTCTTCCTAATATATTTTTATTACTTCCTCCCACCCCCCTTTTAAACAGATAGGTATTTTAAACTTTTTTGAATAAGCTTTTTATCTTGGAATAATTTTGGATTTACAGAAAAAGTGCAGAGATGGCGCGCAGAGTCCCCATGTACCCTTGAGCCAGCTTCCTGTAAAGTCAGTGCGGCTGCAGAACGTTTGTCAAG
Source organism: Pteropus alecto (assembly GCF_000325575.1). Classification (NCBI taxonomy): domain Eukaryota; kingdom Metazoa; phylum Chordata; class Mammalia; order Chiroptera; family Pteropodidae; genus Pteropus; species Pteropus alecto. The sequence continues at coordinate 3,869,956 of NW_006438073.1, forward strand.
ACTGATAGATTAACATTGGCGCATCACTGGCTACACTCTAGACTTTGCTCACGTTTCAGCAGTTTTGTCGCTAGTGTCCTTTTTCCAGGGTACCACCTTGCATTAGCTGGTGCGGATTGAGAGGCCGGACCACAAATGGCTCCATGTAGAGTAGCTGTGCTCAAAATGCTGCGTTTGTGTAGGAGGTGGCAGTTTTAAAGTTCACAGAGTCCTTCCACAGACATACATGTAATTCATATGGAAATTGCTCTTGATTATTTGCCCCTAGGAGGCATCTGTCTTGCCAGTGGTACTGTTCTGCACGTGTGAGACCACAGGGGACCGGGCGCAGAAGTGCCTCACATTGTCCAGACTGCCAGTCGCTGCTTCCATTTTCCATTCATTGTTATCTGTGAGATGTTTTGCTCTCGCATTGTTACCTCATCTTTCTTTTGCCTGGACCAGAGCAGACGATCAGGATATGTTGTTGATTTTCAAGTCCTGGGAGGAAGGCACCATTCCTGTGAGGAAGCTGGCATTAGAGTGACCCAGAGCATCGCTCCTTTCACCCTCCGGAATATGGGTGCTGGGTCTGGCCAATCTTCTAACTGTATTGCCTAGGTGAAGCGTGTTGTATCTAAGGAGAAAAAAGGTGGTTGACATGGAATAAGTGCATGTCTTCCTCTTTAGTAGATTTGTAAAGCTCCATAGCTGCTGGCCCATCTCTACCCCGTCTAAGAGGGGACATGAACGGAAGTAAGAGGCGAGGAGGCCAGGCAGGAAGTTAGGTAGTGCGGAAGCCCTGTCGATGACTTCATGCCTACACTGCCTAATAAAAATGGCATTGGCAGGGAGACGTCTGATGCCTCCGCACTCACTGGCTGCAGGCTTCACAGCTCGCGCATTGATGTGAGCTGGGCTGGGCTTGCTCATGGCAAACCAGTAGCTTCTACCCGTTTTCAGATCAGTCTCCCCTGTCCTCACTGAACACACTTCCACACTTTCATCATCTTTTCTGACTTGGACCCCCGCCCGCTTTGCCTTTCCGTTTAGAAAGCAGTGAGCACATGATAGCTGTGCATGCCTCATGCCTGAGGAAAGATCAGTGAGGGAGCACAGAAGAAAATGCTGGCTTGGGCTTTCTGCAGACCTGGGAGACAATTTCCGTAGAGTTGTTATGTTCCATCCCAGCTATTAGGATCGGTCAACCATATTGGAAAGCCTCCAGCCAAGTCACAGGTACATTGGTAGATGTACCTACAGGTAGGAGTCTGCCTTTTCATTTCCCAGCGTTTTCTCTGTGGCTTGTGACTTTTTCTATTACAAGTGATATTGTTGCTTTCATACGCATAACAGTTATACAACCTTTTCCCACATATGCCATTTTATTAGGTCTTCACAGCGACCTCACACATTTTCTTTTTTATGAGAAAACCGAAGCCAAAGTGTTTGCCATGAGGAAGTACAGGGTAGAAAGGCAGAATCTGATCTAGTCAGCGGGTCAGAGGTGGTGTCCCTAAGGAGGTGCAGAGGCCTTGGTGAGAGAGATCCCTTTTCATGCGGGGTCCTATATCCCATGGTCCTTATTTCAAGAGCAGAGTCGCTGACGGTTTCAGTGCAGGTTCTGGCAGGAGTACAGTTAGCTACAGTTAAGCCGCCCCTGTTAAGAAAGCCTTGGCTTAACATTCCGCAGAGTCCAGGTCGATTTGCTGAGCCGGCGAGGAGCAGGCCTGGTGATTCGCAGGTCCGTCCAGAAAAGCACAGAGGAGCATTTCTGCTTGGAACCTGACAAAGTAAACCATCTAGATGCTTTTCTTCCTCCTTGCCAGCGCGTGTGTGTGTGTGTGTGTGTGTGTGTGTGTGTGTGTGTGTATACACACACGCACGCACGCACACAGGCAACTTTCTTGTTTTCTAACTTAGATGTAATTTGTGAACACTCTGTCATTCTCTTAATGTTTGATCATTTAGGTTAAAAATGTAGCCAAGAAATCTATGTTGGGGTTATAAAAACAGGATAGATGGTTTCACTGTAAATACAATTTTAAGGATGTAGTAATGTGTCTGAAATTGAACTTTTAGCATCTCCAAAGGTTTTTCTCCAGGTTCTCGATATAATAAGATCTGCTCTGTTTCTCATACATATGGATGTATTAGCAAAACTGGATGACATCCCAGTCAGTCAGGCGGGGAACCTGCCCGAGCCATGGAGTGGAACCGCAATGGAAGCTGCAGCATCCTGTAATTATATCAGGATGTGCTGTGGTCCCTCTCTATGTTTATTAATTAGTGGAGTTGTAACAAGACTTTCCCCCCCGTGCTTTTAAGGAGGCTCATCAGTGGGCCTCCACGCGGCGTTTTAGTTGTGTTTGGGAGCCTTCTGCGTACAGGTGGGAGGGATCCGTGTTTCAGGTGGCGGCAGGTGAGCCTCCCGCCAAGTTGGCATGATGGGAACAGGACTCTTCTGGGTTGCCATCTGTTTGTGGCTGATAGGAAACCAGCAGTGACTTCTGAGGAGTTTATGTTGAAATGCGTAAGAATTAGTAATGTTAGGACCATGCTGATCAGGTACCAGGAGGTGGGAGGAAACAGGCTGTGTGGAGTGAGGTTTCCTTATTGCTGTTTTCAAGAGTTGGCTGCTTGGATTCAGTAGCCCCCGCCCCTTGCCCCAAACCACAGCTCTTTTCTGCCCACCCACGTCAGTCCCACGTCAGTTCTATACTCAGCTGCCCATGGCAAGGGAGCACTTTATTTACATGAGTGTCACACGTAACACCACGCATGGTGTTTGCCACCGAGGGGATTCAGTCTGTCTCTGTAACTCTTTTAACGTGTCATGTTTTTTGTTGCTTTTTAAAACTGTGGTAAAATACTCGTAGCAAAATTTATCATTTTAACCATTTATAAAGGGCACAGTTCAGTGGCATTGAGTGCATTCATATTGTTGTATGACCATCATGATGGTGTTTTAACTGAACTTTTACATACAGTTGTCCCTTAGCATCCTTAGGGGATTGGTTCTTGGATCCCCGCAGATACCAAAACCCACAGATGCTTAAGTCCCTTATATAAATTGGTGTAGTATTTACGTATAACCTACATTTGTATATAGGCGACAGCAGGGTGTGCCTACACATCACTTCACTTGCGTGGGTTGAGTGTGTAGTGCTTGGTGCGTGGCAAATTCAAGTTTTGCTTTTTGGAACTTTCTGGGATTTTTTTTCAATATTTTAGAATCTGCGATTGGTTGAATCCGTGGATGTGAAACTCGCTGACGTGGAGGGCCCACTGTGCTTCGAAGATAGTGGTGCTGCTTCTCCCTGGATCAGAATGAATAAAAAATCATCGGCACGCGCTGCCTAATGTGATGTCCCTTTGGTGTTTAAGCTTGCATTTGCTTCCTTTCCATATGGGAATTGACTAGGTGAAGTAGGGGTGCTGGCACCCCCATTTCTCTGGGTTTATTTGCTGCTCTCAGACCTGGGAAGCTCTGCTCTCCAGGCACAGTGATTTTTGGTGGTATCCAAAACGTGCTCTGTCTCTTCAGTATTACGCTTCAAAGCCAGGTTGTGGAGTAGAGAGAGCAGCTCACTTCGCCTTTAACCCAATATTGCTTGGTCGCTTAACTAGAGGATTGACCTGCGGTGGCCTAATGAGCGCGTGCCAGACTCAGTGACCCCAGTCACCTGCTGCCAGGGAAGCGGGTCCTCGGGTACTGCTGCCCCTTTCTGGCTCGGGCGGGTTCATTCGGCCACCTGCCGGTTTCTCTCCTGCCTCTTTCCAGTCAACAGAGGACTGGGGAGCCCTGTAGTAGGAGATTCTTGATTACAGGCAAAAGTGACCTAACTGAACTCACTTATACAAAAAAGGGGAGTTTATTAGGATTCTGGGATGTCCACCGGAATCTCGGCAGGAATACAGCTGGGCCTCAGGTCAGACCCAGAGATGGGAATGCTGTGTGGATGGGCCTGGGGCGCCCCTTTCTTCTCTCTCTCCCCCAGTCTCTGAGCTTCCCTCAGCACAGACCACCATCCTCGACTCGTAGGTCCATGTGGCAGACATGGCTGCCAAAACCTGTGTTTTTCATATTATGACCCAAGTGTCTTGAGAGAGAGTATTTTCTCTTACGTTGCAGAAAATTCTGGAATTCTGGGAGGAACGGATGAGTGGTCATAAAAACGATCATTTTCCTGGTAGCTCTGGGGAGGATGAGAACAGTTAAAGAGGCCATCGAGGTTGAGCAGAAATGGCATCCCTGCTCAGTCCACAGCGTTGTACAGGGCACCCTGCTGGCTCACAACCGTGAGAGGACCCGGGCTGGGACAGCATCTAAGGTTTGTATCAGAAACCAAACCAAAGCAAATCCATAAAACCAAAAACTAAACCAAAGCAAAGCACTACCACCACCATTACCAAGTAAGTTGAGGAGATGAACCTGCTACACAAATTCTGGAATTACTTCTTAAAAAATTAAATTTCTTTTTTAGTTAAATAAATTATGGCATGTTTTCATATCAGCATTGTTTGAACTCAGAGCTTGATGCGGAATATATATTCCCGAAAACCTGAGTATAAATAAAATATTTTAAATTAAATTATATTTTAAATGCACAGGGAGAGCTTGCTGTTAGAAGGAAGGAATCTTTTTGAAAATCTTTTTCTCAGTCCACTAATTGAACTTTCTAAATTCGAATCTTCCTGTATCGCTTTCACTTAGATCAGAGTGTGCCGGTGGACTGTCCTTCCTTGCTGTCATTGTCTGGTCAGGTCACTGATACATTGGCAGATCACATAATCCACTGATTTCTGAGGTTATGAAAAACAGCTGCTCCTTTTTTATTGTGCGGTTATGCGCATGGATCCCCTGTATGAATTTGAGAACCCTCTAAGAATTGGAATTAAATTGGGATTGAACGCCCTGTGTGATTCGTGAACCTATATGCAGTAATCCAAGGAGATTTGAAAGTATCACTTAGTAATTGCAAAGTGTCAAGAAAGGATGGTCTGATAATTCTGTGAATTAGTGCCATTTGAGAATTTGGGAATTTATGAATATTGGTTTGTCTTTTCAAATGTGCACGATCTACTTTATTTGCATATCAGGCATAAAGGTATTTATTACCCATTTGACTTATTACTGTGTTTAAAATTAAAACTCAAACAATTTTCCCTCAGAACATGTGGCTTGTGTGGAAGTATGACTTATTACTGGCGTTGAGGGGGATCCGATTAGCACCTGAATAAACATTGCTACAGTGGAAGACACTTCTGGAAGGCTGCTCTAAATGCCCCTCACTCTGCTAAATTTCCTACCTTCAAAAGGGTGGAAAACATTTATTGCTGCTTTCAAGGATGCAGAAGCCAAGCGGAGTTCTAAAATAGTGCAGAGCGAGCCTTGCCGTGGAATGAAAACCAGGAGTGCTGCGTGTAGGTTGTGGGAATCCCTTTATCCCAAATGATCTTCCTTCTGTTCTGCAGGCCTCTCTGAGGACTGGGGAGACTCATTGCCTTCGAAATGATGTTAGAAGTAATAATGTAAAAGAAGAAAAAAATCGTACATGGAGGGGCCGATTTCATGTGGCGCCTTATGACAATACAGAAGATTTAACGTTGTAAATCTGACAACGTTAGATCGTCACCGCCTGTGTTAGCGTTTTCACAGCAGTTTTAGAAATGTCACCTTAGACCTTTGTCGATCAAGATGATAAGGGGTGGAGCAAATAATCTTCCATTTACAGATAGGAAAACCGGGTGTGGGAGAAACTGTACCACTCAGCTCTCCCAGCCATTAACCTAGCCGTCAGGAACCCGTCTTCTGAGTCCTGGTCAGATTCTTTTCCCATTTCGCTTTCCCCGCCCTTCCTTTTCAAAAGAAATTTTATTTATTTAGAGCCCAGCCTCCGCTCACAAAAGAGTAGAGGTAGCTTAAAAGTAATGACTAAAAAGGAAGTTATGTTGGAAGAAAATTTGGGCTTAAGTAGGTTTCTTCTTAAACTTTGAAAATGAGGATAAGAGAAAAACTGTTTGTTTGGTTAAAATTAAATCCTCTGGGTGCCCAGAGCTCCCCACCAGTTTTTAGGTCATTCCACAGCCCCAAATATTAAGCCTATATAAAAGCTTTTTATTTTGCCCCAACTTTAGGGTTCTGTGAATGGAGAAAGGAGTAACCAGTGAGAGAGCTTTGTGGTTGCAGACGTTTGATCTTTGCTCTTGAGGTATTATACTTACTGCGTCAGTTTTTGATGTTCTTACAAGCGTAAGCATAAAAAGCAGCAAAATATCACAGCACGTTTGTAAAATGGAGGGAAACCACCCATAGGCTCCACCATTAGCAGTCTTAAGCACAGCATTCTTTTGAATTCTTTTATACGTTTTTTTCATAGTTTTAATCAAACTGCAAAACACCTCTGTATGCTTTTTAAATTTAACATAGCATAAGCGTTTCTCATGTTTTTGTATGGTCTTCATAATTACACCTTTTCATTGTGGTATATAACGTGGTATAACATGTGGTATAAAATATGTATAACATGAAGTTTACCGTTTTAACCATTTCAAGTATACAGTTCAGTGGCAATCAGAACATTCACATTGTTGTGCGAACATCGCCACCCTCTGTATCCAGAACATTTTTGTCTTCTCGAACTGAAACTCTGTCCCTGTTAAACAGTAATTTCCTATTTCTACCCCCACTCCCCACCTCCCAGCTCCTGGCAACTGCCCTTCTACTTCCTGTCTCCGATTGCTCTAGATACCTCACAGAAGGGGAATCACACAGTGTTTGTCTTTTGGTGCCTGCCTTACTTCATTTAGCATCATGCCTTCAAGGTTTGTCCACGTCGTAGCATGTGTCAGAATTTCCTCCCCTTTTCAGGCAGAATAATATTCCGTTGTATTTATATACTACTCTTTGTTTATTCATTCATCTGTCAATGGACGCCTGGGTAATTATACTTTTGTGAAGGCTGTATAATATTCCATCGAGCAGATAAATCATAATGTACTTAAGTGTTTGACCATTATTGGACATTTGGGTTGCTTCTAATTTTGGGCTATTATAAAAGAAAGATATAATGGATATCATTACTTTTTATCCTTCTGTTGAATGGATTATAGAAATACCGATGTTCAGTGTTATTTGCTGTTTACTGAGTTGGAGCTTAGGCTGAATGTTTGGATGAAGAGAATCTAGGTGTGTGCTAAATTAAATGCATTACTCTGCATTTTTATTGATTATGCCTCAGTTTAGTGAGGAAGGGCTACCTAAAGAATTCTTACCTCAGCAGAGTGCCGCCTCAGCGAGAGAGCATAACGCAGTGGTTTGTGCTGTCAGAATGACTGACGTTTTGATAGTCAAAGAACTGGACCCGAGACGCTATTCAAGAACATCTGTCAGCTGATTAAGAGATTATACAAATCTTTGGGAATAAAACATATATGGTGCCGAAACTATAATTCTTACAGGACCTAGTGGTCGTGCTGGAGAAGAATTGGCATCTCTGTTCCTGTTTCCATTGTTGCCAGTCATTGGTACATCTGTGATTACAGAACTAGCGTGAAGGATGTGAATCTTGGCCTCAAAGATCTTACATCCAGGTTGTCATGGCAATGTGTCAGACAGTTAGAAAACCCAAGCCTCTGAGTGATGAGAAGAGCCGGCCTGGGGCCTGGGCTCGAACAAAGTAGTCAGGGGCAGGCCTAACTTGCCTTTTAGACCATTGTCAGACTGAGGGGAGGGGAAGCCCCCAGAGGGTTCCGGAAGAGGGTCCTCAGTGTGACGTCCTGCCCTCCCTTCTGCTGCAGGTACGTTAGGCCTCTGTGTACAGCTCGTGGCCAACTAATAGCGCATCTTGCAGATCATTAGGGAATCCGGCCCTTTGCCAGTCAGCCTGTTGCTGTGGCAGTCCAGCTGAACTGGGGTGTTGCTCCCCTGCCCCTGGGTGTGGCCGGGGGGCCCGCCAGGTCAAACTCCCATTCCCCTCATGCCCGGTGTGGACGGCCTTTGCCTGAAGCCCTTCAGTTGAGGGCGGTATGACTGCCTGTGCCTGGACGAACTGAGGCTCTTCGGTTCTCGTCTGTCTTCTAACCCCATCTGCTCCGTGTCTTTCAGAAATTCCTCAAGGGCCCATCAGTGCTACCTTTGTTTTCTGCAGATAGTTCTTCGCATTTTTATATTTGTTTGGTTATGTTAATGGGAATTTGGGAGAGGGGGTGGTAAACACATAGGGCTCATTCACCATCTGAATTTATTCTTGTGTATTGTGTTTTCCCCTCTTGCTGAACTCTCTTAATGGTACTAATTTCATTCAGTCCTGTTGGGTTTTCCAGGCAGAAATTGTATTACTTATAAATAAGGATGAATTTTGGCTCTTTTCTGCAACTTTTTTTCCCCCGTCATAATGGACTTCCTGGAATTTCTGGTGATACTGAATAACATATTGGTGGACATCTCTGATTAATTCTCATCTTAGCCAGACTGCCTTTAGCACTGTTGGTTTTAATTACTTTCTGCATATTGCCAAATTGCTCTCTGGAAAGGTGGACTGGAAGTGGAGTGTGTGCATTGCACACTTCCTCACCCGTGCCGAGTGACCAGAATGTTGGGGAGCCTCTTTCTAAATTGCAGTTCTGTCATTTTAACATTAAATTTCGGTTTGGTCACTTGTTGTTTCCTCTAGAAATTTGTGGAGTCTGTGAGAACAGTCAGACTTGGCCTAGATGCATACATTGTTTTATTCTCATCACATAACTGCCCCCCCACGCCAATTCCAAAACTACACAGGTGTAGAGTGAAAATTACCATTTAGTGGCAGGCAGCACAGTTGGGTGGAAAATGTGTGGCTCTTGGAGTCAGATATCAAATATTAGCTCTGTCACTAACAGCCTGGTGATTTTTGATAAGCTTAACTGGAACTCTTTGAGCCTTGGTTTAATCACTTGTAAAATAGGGGTTTTACTCTCTCACAGGGAGACTATGAATATGGAGTAAGATGAGAAGTGGGCCCTTAGTAATGCCCATTAGTCAGTCATTAGTTCTCCCTCCGTGCCTCCTCTCTCCCCGGTGGCTCATTAATATACTAAGGCCATTCTGCAAGAATTGTCAAAGATTTTGGTAGACTTTAATTTTAATCAGAGATAAAGTTTTACCTCCCTTCCCCTCCCCCCCTCCACCCATGATTCTTTGTCCCATTTTAATTTTCAAATCGAAATCAGGGTGAATGATAATTGTTTTTACATATTCTTTTAATTATTCCAGATTTTTAAAAGTTGCTTAATGAGTAGACTATCAGTAAAATTACAACAGCAATATCTAACATTTACTGAGCAATTATAGCTGTGTGACAGGTAGGTAATTGAGGTATTTTTCCTACTTTATAGGAAATTGAGGCACAGAAAGGTCACTCACCTCAGGAGTGTGGCCCAGGCTACACATCTTGGCAGTCTGACTCTGGCGCTCTACAGGTCTGCTGCTGCCACTGGACTGCCATCATGGTCTTGAAGGGTTTGTTCTCTTCATTTTGTATTCTTAAAGTCTATTTCCTTGTATATCCATCTATTTAATCTACCCATCTATCCATCTATTTAATCTACCCATCTATCCATATATCGAGAACTAGATATAGATAGATGGATAATGGATAGATACAGATAGATAGATATAGATGTATGTAGAAGAAATGATCCGGGTGTTTGAAAACACTAATTATTATATAGTTAGATAGCAAATGTCAAATATAGAGCATTCATGTCTGTTGAATATGTTAATTCTAATCTGTAGCGTTAAGACTTTTTCCTTACCTATGCAGTATAATTTTATTTATTCACCCTTGAAATTGCCAGCCAGATCTGAACCTTTTACCTCCAGGCTGCTCTCCTCCCCCTCTGTCGGGTGAGCATCTCAGTTCAGGCACCGCTGGCTCGCCCCGGATCACAGCCGCAGCCTTCTCCCGATCCTTTCTGGTGTCACTCCGTCCCCTTCCAGGTCTCTTCCACACAGCAGCAGTACTGGTCCTGAGGTGAAAACCAGAGTGTTTTAGTCCACTGCTTAAAACTATTCGGTGGCTTCCCACTGCACTTGGAATTAGATATAAGCTCCCTTCTGTGGCCTGCAAGGTGCCTCCTAAACATTGTCGTATGCCCTGTTTCCCTCTCTGTGCCTCCCCACCTGGTCTTTTTTCATATCCTCTTAGGCACCCAAGTCTTCACTGCCTCTCTGGCCCCGCACAGCCATCCCGCTGGCTGGAAAGCTCCGCAGCCCGTTCTCCCTCGCTTCCTTGGTCCCCCCTGCAGGCCCTTCTCGGAGGCCCTTCCCTCCCCAGCCCTTGTAGCGTTCTTTCTCCTCTATGCAGCATTCATCACCCGTGGCAATACCTGTCTCTTCCCTTTTGCCCTTGTCTCCACTTTAGAATGTAAGCTCCCCGCGGGCTAGAGCGCAGTAATATTTGTCGAGAAAAATAAATACAGGTTTAATTTTAGGATACTTTAGAAACCTAACTTCTTCTAGTTGCAAAAGGTGTTTGAGTTCCAAAAGAGCTGAATCATACAGAGCCAGGAACACAGTCCACCGGAAAGCCGCGGAAAGCTTACTAGTCCTGCCACTTCGGAGCACGCAGCCGGCAAGAGTCCAGGGACAATGGCCTCCGGGTGTTGGTTCCCTCTCTCTCAGTCCTGCCCTTCTTCCTTGTGCACCGCAGAGCTTGACCTTGGGAGACTGCCACTGCCCAGACCATGGAAAGCAGCCAGGCAGGGGAGCACTCACGCATGGTGAGGAGCTGGACCTGGGAGTGTTTGGCTGTGTCCCTGCCTCTGAAAGGCCATGGGATAGGTGACTTCTAAGGCCCTAATCCAACTCTTCACCAACTCACATTCTCCTGGCTCTGATTTACAAATTGAGCACCAAGTCAAGACATTTGGACCGTCAGTTACGACTTCTTTAACTCTGTCGTGGATCCCTCCCCGCCCCTCTGGGACTCTGTCACTGTCCTGTCCTGAGAGATTCTTCTGGAACCACCTTAGATGTACAACTACTTTTTTAGTGACAAATTCTTTTATTTTCTTTAGTGACTAATTCTCTCAGGATGGGGTCTAAGAAAATGTGCCTCATGAGAATCTCTGTAGTAGGCAAAAAGATGGAATTTGGGCTAATTTTAGAAAATAGGCAATAACTGTTAGCAAATTAATTAAGATCTTGTTTGTAGTTCTTTTGTGGAGGACAATAAATTATCAGCTTATTTAAGACCCTGTGACTTCCAAAGAACTGTCATTCTGTGAAAGTATTGAATGAGAATGGGCCCCCGCCATGAGGGGTGGACGTGTGCGAGCACACTCACTCTCTCATCAAGCAGGAGTGAGGACTGATGGGCTAGGGAGGCCTTTCTCCTAAAGCAATGAAGACGCAGCACGCCCTCGGTTGGCTAGGGGAGGGCAGACACGGCCCTCATTGACAGTGCTTCGGTTGTTCCCTGTTCCTAAGCTCGCAATTTAGACAGGTAGCAGTAAATCAGTACAGAGGGCCCCACCTTGGCAAACTCATGCCATTAGATCCCTTTCCCACAGCAGTCTGTCTTTTTAAATTTGGAATAACTGGGAAGTGATGGGTGTACTTTCTCTGCAAAGTAGAGGTGTTTCTATTAGCAAAAAGAGATGGCTTACGTTATCAGAATCTACAGATGTTCTTCTACCTGGCTTTTCTTGGTCTTGAATGTCACCTCAAACAACCCACAGTCAAGGGAGGTCAGGAGAATGAGATTTCTTCATAGACACTGAAGAGAGTGGGGGAGAGTCTTGATGTTGGAGCCCAAGTACATTGGGGGTTACAGTGACTTTTGAGGACTAGGCTGTGTAGCAGTGATAATGCTCGTGACATTACCTCTTTAGATTATTTAGAGTCTGAACAGCCCGCTTAAAAACAACACACTTGCCGACAGACATTGTCCCTGCAGTGTGTAGATAGATTAATTGGGGAAGTTTGTACTAGGGACACCTAGAGCAAGGATTGGCGTTGGCCGTGGTGGTGAGGACAGCTCCTCACCTCTGCTCTCTCTTGCTTTTCTGGCTGTGGAAGAGCTCAGTGTGGGTTGTGGAAGAGCTCGTTTCCAGTGTCACACTGAGCTTGGTGGCTCTGACGTTTTGGTGGCTTGGGGAGAAACTTCTGGCTTTCGTGTGGCAACTGTTGCTCAGCACCTTGACTATCAGATCTAATACCAGGACACCCCGGATGATTCTCAGGCCGTGGCGAGTTCACGTCAGCAAAGCAGACACGCTGAAGCTCCCCGCTGCTTCCCACAGCCGTCCCGGTGTGTGGGTCCCGGAAAGTTCCCTTCTTCCTTTTTCTGGCAGCAGTAATCTCTTTGGTGTTTCTGGGCCGCCTCAAGCTTGGCTTGAGGCGGCTCTGCTTTCTTCGCTCAGAGCCCATCCTTGCAGCCCTGTCGCCGACTCCTGGAGCCCTCTCCTCTTCCTTTGACACTGGGGCCCTAGTGTGTGTTGGGCCTTCGTGGCAAGGGGCGAAGGCAGTTTTGTGGGCTCCCTGTCTTGCCAAATTCATCACGCGGAGTGACAGAACTTTAAGAGGTCTTAAATCTGTTGGTTGTCAATCAAAGGACTACACTGTGTTTGCTTTGGGTAAAGTATTTGGGGGAAGGGATTGTTTTCACGGCACAGCTCCTTCGAGACCCTGTAAGGTGTCCAGTCTTAGTATACAGGACAGTGAGCTGTCGTGACAGTGCAGCTTCGTAAAGAAACAACCAAATGCAGCATTTTGTCTCTCCCTTCAGTGGTTTTGATACATGACGTTTTGGAACATTTAGAGGGGAAATGCAGAATAAAATTTTTTTTTTTTTTGGGCCCTTGCTTTATAATGTAAGATGATCCAGCACTTTCTAAAAGATATTTTTACTTTTGGAACTAAAAGATCATGTTTATGCTCATATTGATTGAATTGATTGAAATACTTAGTTTTAAAGACATATGCCTAGCTCTTTCCTAGGATGTAACACTGATAACACTGATTTGAGAAAATTTTATGGCATTTTTTTAGAAGAATAGTTGCTTTGACAGTAGTGAGAGTTTTTTCTTCTCGATCATTTTACCTGTTTTATTACTTTATTTTAATTTTTAATAGATGCCAGCAAGTGTTTATTAGATCCAATTATTTGTTGTTGTTATTTTCATCCTGATTTTTCTCCCCTTTAAACAGCTAGTTGAACAAATACTTGCTGAGAGCACTGTGTCAGACTGTGAAAGTGAAGAGACATGTCAGTATTAGAGAGTCAGGTGATGAGACTGGGCTTCCTTTACACAGACTGGAGAGTGGGGGGTGGGGGTGGAGGGGGTTGGCGATCCGGAAGACTGGGCATGGTTTTTGATAATGTAGAACAATATTTGTTCGGAATTTGAATCTCACATTTGTTTTCTACCGTTTAGTTGAAACTTTTTTTTTTTTAGTTGAAACCTTTTAAGGATACTGTTAGTTTACATAGAAACATGACTTAGCCCAGGCGTGATAGAAAGATGTGTTCTTTTCCTTTCTCTGTTATCTTCTGATCTCAGTGTCATTGGAAAAAAATAACAGAGTTTGATACTAATAATTTTAGAAAAGCAATCCCCACCCTTTTTGGCACCAGGGACCAAAGATCTGAGGTGGAGCTGAGGCGGTGATACTCGCGCTGGGGAGCGGCTGTGAACACAGATGAAGCTTCTCTGCTGGCCTCGCTGGCCTGCCGCTCAGCTCCTGCTGTGCGGCCCAGTTCCTAACAGGCTGGGGTTGGAGACCCCTGGTTTAGAAAATACTTCCTAGCCTTAAGTATGTGATATTTTATTTGCATCCATGAGGAAAGTCTTTAACACATGGCTTAAACAGTGCAAAAATCAGTTTCAAATGATTTCATCAGTGTTTAATTTTAGATAATTATGTTAAAAAACAAAAGAAAGAGAATCTCCCCCTCTCTGCTCAGTCATTTGACACTAGCATAAGTGGGACAGGGTCCTTGGTCGCTCTCCTTTCCCCACCCCCGGAATGCTGTGGGTTCCCCGATGGTCTCACTGGGACAGGCAGCAGACTGTTCATCCTCACCCAAAGGTCCTCAGACGCAGCAGACAGCTGTGAACACCTGATGCTTGTTTGGCTTAGAATTCAGCATGCAAACCGCTCTACTAGAAAGTCATTTCCTAACCACAGGGCTGTTGTTTCAGATGGTGCTGTGAAATTAGGTGATGCTTCTTTATGACCAGGCTAACTGTGAGCCATTAACCGTGTGGGTGGATAGGAAGTGCATCACAGTAGATGTGAGGGTTTGGCTTTCTTAGTAACTAGGGAGTCAAAATAGACAATTTAGTAAGTGAGAAAATGGCGGATTTTTCTTATATAGTCTCTCTTCATTTTCTTTTATTTATGAACTTCAATGTTTGTTGTTGAGAGGTAGGCCTTAGTGTGACTTTTAATTAGAACTGTATAACAATCTTGTGGTAGGAATCCCAATGTAATATGAATACATTTACAGAAAAGAAACCTTATACATGATAAAAGGAATAATCGAAGCCAAACCAAATACATGATACTATGCTTTCATGCCATCGTATCTTTATTTGGAATTGCTTTTTTATTTTTGATACTGGTCATTTATTACCTATCCTCCCTGGTTATTAAAGTCATCTTTTCTTCATATTTCTTCATCAGGTGTTTGTTTTCTTAGCTTTTGGGAATAAGAGGTTGCCTGAATGTAGATTTTCTTTTTATTAGGAAGATTAGTTTCTTATAGGAATTCTTAGATGAAGTTAAAAACTGTGCTAAGAGAGAAAGCCATGATCAAGAGGAGGCCCCTACAGGGCGCCTCAGTGCCTCCATAGGTAGGGGAACCGTCGGCACAGTCTCTGGTAGCTGCGGCCACAGAGCCGAGAGCCCAGCTGTCTTCAGGAAGGTGGCTGTATTGAGTGATTAATTGAAGATGCGATTTTGTGTTTGAGGTCCTGAACCATCTTCAGGTTAGCAGGAGACAATCTTATATTCTAGCGGTGTTTGAAAGGTGCGCTCTAATCGTGCAGTACACATTTTAACTGTTTAAATTGCGAGAAACACTGTCATTTGTCATCTAAATTAGAAAGTCAAGGATGTATTTTATTCCTCATTTCTCCACTGTTTTAGCACAGAGGCGAGGATGTAAGGCACTCAAGTGTTTGTTCAGTGAATGAAAAGATGGACAGATGGATGGATAAATAATTGGTTTTTGTTTTAAAAATATTTTATTTAAGAAGAATCAGTAGCAGATATATTAAAATCTGAGGAAAAAAGTAGCCACTTTGAGTCCTCTGTGCTCCCGATTCTTTGGGTAAGTGACAGGAAGGGAGATGGGTTACCACGTGGGGCCAGATTGAGCTGCCACAGCTTGGGATGTTCTGGGAGGGACATTCAGAAAGGCAGAAGGAGAAACAATTTCATTTGTTCCCATGCAGTTTTACTGGTAGCTGAGAAAGGTAATTCAGACTTTGGAGTCCTAGGCTGAAGTGCCTGCCTTAATTTTCTTATTTACACGACAGGCCTAAATAGTGAGGTCTTTCTTATCCTGGTGTTTATTCTGTCACTCCAGAGGGATGACAGGGATAGGTGGCAACATTTCACAGATAAGCGGTGGAGGCAGGGAGCAGAGTGCATGCCTCAGGGCCTTTTTCTTGTTTGTTAACTGGTCTGATTGAGAGTCATGCTTTTTAGGAAGAATGGGCAAGACGCCTTCTCCATCTGTTGGATCCACAGTTCCCGTTTAGCAGACCACAGCACGTTTGGGACTGCAGGACCCCAGCCTGCGAAAAGATCACTTTTACTGAATTATTCTTTAACGTTAAATTTTATTCCTTTGCTATAGGAAGTAAGTGCAAGTCTGTTCTACATGCGTGTGAAATTGTTACAGCTGTTATCCTTCCTCTCCATCATCTGATGGCCCTTCTGTCATGCTTCAGTGATGAAGTTTTTTCAGAATTTAATAAAAGAGAAAACATTGCCTTTCCTGGGCAGCTAGACAGTGTCCTCATTTCTGATAGTCAGGTTAACGCGAGACATTCCCAGTCTCCGTTTTCCCCAAGGGCAGACATGCCTAAGGCCGAGTGTTCTTGCTGTCTCCTTTTTCTTTTTATAAGATGATAAATAATGTCATTTTGTTTTGCATGCACTTTTTTGTAAAGTGCTTTAAATTTTTTCTGGAGAGAGTCGTATTTTTAATTTATTGATTAAAACAACAGACGCCGTCGTTATTCATTAAGTACCAGCTTTGAGTTTATGCTTGTTACTACAGCCTTTTCCCACTAACTCCAGTAGGTTTTTTTTTTTTCTCGTTTATTCCTGGGGCACTCTGAGTATCCCCACATTTAGGTATGCAAATATCTTATTTAAGACCTTAACATTATAGTGTAAGAACTTGAAGGAAACAGAATTGATCTGTTTCTTCCAAAAGCTAAGCTTTATGATAAATGACTACGAATCCCTCCTGAGAACCTGGATGATATAAATCATTGCCTGAACCCAAGACTGTGTTCATTATCCGCAGCAATGATTATAGCACTTAACTGAAATGTGGCTTAAGGGAAGATTTGGATCATTATCTTTCTTCCTGCTACCTGATGTGTACTCTTATTTGAGGTAACACTGTTTTCTGGGAAGGAACCTCTACTGATCAGACAAAAGCACAGTGGAAAGTTAGATTCTGCAGTTCATCCTCTCGTGTTTTATTTGTACAACTACCCAACAGTATTACCAGTTAACTGAATTTTCCCTGACATTTTTCATTCCTGTTGGTGTTATTGTAACAGCACCTGTTGGAAGCAGGCATCTGGATCCTACGGGGGCCCAATGCCTTCCTTGATGAACTGCATTTCTTTTAGCAATTTCCAATACAGGATGTTACGTTAGGACATGGAAAGCTACAGAGATGTGCATCTATAAGTTCTGAGGGGTGCTGACGTGACTGGGTTCTCATCCAGCTTCTTTGAGCTTCATTTTGCTAACTTGTAACTCTCTCCCACATATGGTTATTATTACAATAAAAAGAAATAATAAGGAAAGTTGAAGCATTATGCCTCGATACATTCAATAATAATTGAATCAGAATAATAAACATTTCCAAGCCCTTGGTGATGGTCCACTTACTCCCCAATCTGTGTAACCAAATTCCTGCGGAAAACAACTCTGTGATGTAGAATGTGACATTCTTGGGCTCTGAATCTTATGATTTCAGAGTACTGAAGCACAACTGATAATTCATTTCCAATAATGGAACATCCACTTCATTCACCTCATTTCCTGTACATGGGGTTTCCTGTGCCACATCTCTTACTTGAATTTGATTTCACTTTGGATCTGTGCTTGTCATGAATTTATGGGGTAAGTTATATACACAAGCTCTGGGCATCCCCTACTTTGACGGCTTACCTGGTTTCAACTCCTGCCCACCTTGGGAGTGATTTCTGAATCTCCATCTGCAGGTGATAGGTGGTAGAGTATGGCCCCCTCCTGTCCAGATATTCTGGAAACCGTCCTGCTAGAAACACTTCCAGCAGACATAGTGAAGAAGATAAAACAAACACCTGTTTGCTAATCTTCATTGCAAGAAAGTGAGAAACCCACAGAAAAGAGGAGCGAGCCTTCCTGAGGGGAGGCTTCTGACACCAGAATGAGAAGTGACGCTGAGGGGACCTCTGTTGATATCAGGGACCAGATTTCAGGGAGCTGGAGTTTCATCAGAGCCTCTTTGAAGGACTGGGCTGGGGGTGAGTGTGGAGAGAGAACACCGTCAGCAAACGGAAGAGGCTTCTTCTTAGCTTTATTAAAAAACGTCTTTGAATCCCTTTGGTTTGAGATTTGAATTTGTGCTACCTGCGTAGTCTGGAAAACCTCAAGCTGAGAAGCTCATTTCAGTGCTTCTGGGTTGGAAGCACCAGGGGCTTGGCAGAAGTAAACACAGACCCCTTCTGGAACGATGCCACCTGCAGCCCACTGACTACGAGCTCTAAAATGCGAGCAGAGCATGAAAACATTCCTAAGGAAATGAGCCACCATGAATGAGAGTCACGCTAAAGTCAGTTATGATGTGCCATTTGTCCCATTCATTCATCTGTTCATTGGTCAAATTTTTATCGATCACTCATTCTAAACTAGATACCATTATTCTCAACACTGGTTTGTAACAGCAAAACCTCTGGGGAAATGGGTATTGGGCCACTGACCAGGGGATTGGGACATCTGGCCCAGGGCCCTGCCCACTTCAGGGCTCTGAGTCACTGCAAGAAAACTGGTTATTTGCTGGTACAAATGAAAAACTGAGACCGCAGTGGTTAAGTAACGTGCCCAAGGTATGAACCTCAGGTTCCTTGTCTTTAGAATGGGGCTAATAGCTACCTCACAGAGGTGCCGTGATGATGGGAGGTTGCCCAGCACATCCCTGGCTGTGAGTATGCCTCTTCTTCCTTCCCCATCCCGCCAGCAGTCACAGCGCAAGGACTCAGTTCCAAATTTTGATCTAAATGCTTTTCTGCTGCTGGTCGGACTCCATGAGATTTTTTATTGTTCAAGCCCATAGAATGTCACTCTTTCAGTCTTTGTTTTCTGAGGGGTTTTGCTTCCGTAGATGGTTTGTGAACTATTTTCAGGGACCAGATCTTGTATTTTGATGTGAACTGCATATTACCTAGTTCGAGCTGGCCACTTGGTAGATGTTTTATAATACTTGTTTGTTGTTGTTTGATTAAGCATGGAATGCCATCGTTATGAGGAAATGAAAATATTTCTATCCAAAACAGGTATTATGGTCTTATGTGAGAGTTATGGCAAAGCAAGGAAATGCTTTGCTGGCTCTCTACGATGCAGACATCTGCATCTGCCCTCTCCGTCCCACCTGGTTTCCTGGGCCAGTGTCCTTTTCAGTCCTGGGCCGCTCGTTCATTCAGTGCCAGGCCGGGACTCTCTCTGTGTTGGTGGAGATGTCTGAATACCCACAAGTGCCTCCGTGTGGCCCCAGGCACATGTTCAGAATCAGAAATGTAGCTGTTTTTGTGGGCACTGGGCCATGGGACAGCTCTGGTCCCCTGCCTCCCTGCCCTGCCCTCAGCCCCAGTGCATGGCCCCAGCGGACAGTCTGGCGTGCTGTCTGTATCTGCCCTGCGCATCCTTTGGCTGAGGGTCAGCCACTCCTGCTTGCCGTCAAGACCAGGAAGGAATCACTTGGAAGTTATCCCTCCCACAGAACCCAGCCGCGGCTGGGCCATAGCCAGGACTGTTTTCTGTGCAGTTGCTGGCTGCATTTCAGCTATCCATTTGAGCCCTTTTTGTATGAAAGACATGGAAATGCCAGGGGATTAATTTTGCAAGTAAAAAAGATGGCAGCAGATGTAAAAACAGATTTACTCATCATGATGTAAATTGGTGTTTTGTTTTCATTTTAGTTTAACAATATATAGGTATTTATGAAAATATTTGGCTGTAAAAACATTAAGAAAAATAACCAACTGCCATATCTATTATAATCCAATTCAGTTTAGTTCTTTGGAAAGAACTTCAAGTTGTAAATTTAAAAAATTACTGAAATTTATGTTAGTATTAAAAATAATCTTAAAAAGTTTTAAGTAATAATCTGAAAGACATTAAAATTCAGGTTTACTATAATCAATCGTACCTTTTTTATATAGATTAATAATTTTTAGGAAAGTGGAATGTGGTGGCGGGACTAATACACAGTCGTGTCATCGCGTCCTTTATTTTTCTCCGACAGCTATTAGTGGTTTTTTTTCTTTTTTGTAAAGGAAGCTGTTTATATTTTTGTGTTTCTTCTGTAGCCATGACCAAGAGGGTAATTTCTTCACCTAAACTTGTCTGTTCTTGTGTGCGCGCTAAACCGTAACCGGCTCGAATGTCCTGCGTTGCGGTGTATCTGTGCACAGAGCCTGCATCACAGGCGTTCCCGGTGACCTTCAGCACGGTGAGATCACCTGAACACAGCAAAAGGGACGGTGGCAGGAGCTGGGGGATATTTTTAGCTACTTGTAACTTTGTATTGTAATGGTATTAGTATTTCAGGACACATTTGATTACAGGATTATATAATCTTATTTGACGTATTTGCTGTCGTCCAAGACCACAGTGTTTTGGATGACTAGGAATTAGCTCGTTAAGAGCCCAGATTTTCAGCTCTTTTAATGGAAAAATTTCCAAAATAAGCAGTTCCCTTCTTAATCGGAGGTAGTAGATCTAATAGAACTTGTTTACTATTTAGGGTCATGTCTTTATTTCGTGAGGATACACAGTGACACTTTTGGAAGGAGTTTAGGTGTTGAGTTTCTTCCTACGTTTATTTGTCATTCATTCAACAAGTATTGAGCTCTTTCCTAGGTGTGAAGATTCGGTGATGAGGGCATAATTCCTGCTCTCAGAAGTTTCAGAATATTATGGGAAGGTAGACCAGGACAAAAAGTCTTAGGGAAGGCAGGCAGGTTCGGGATCCAGATAGACCTGGATTGAAAGTACAGGATGAGTGAAGTTCTATTAAATTCTGCCTAGCGTTTGTGTGACCAGAGTTATGCACGCATGAGTCTGTTTATCTGCCTGTGACAGTGGAAAAACTTACTGTAGTTCAACGGCCTATAAAAGAATACAATTTATAACATCATTGGGAAAGCATTTTTATTCCTTCATAGGATCATTTGTTCTTCGGGGAAAAGATTTTTAACACCATGTACCAATAAAAGCACTTTTGTTCACTCGAATACACATTTATTGGTAGTCTAATGCATACACTGTGCAAGGTGTCTTGACAAACAGGCATTTGGAAGTCCGTACCTTGAAGTGATGCGCAGGCTAGCAGGGAATATAGGAGCTCAAATACCTATCACATGGTGGAGAATTGAATGAGCAACTTAAGAAAGGTAGAAAAATTTACTGTGAAGTTTGAGGAAAACAAGTCCATACCCGGTGGGGAGAAGCTGGCAAGGATGTATGGAGTGTGGGTAGTTTTGAAGATGCGTCAGGAAAGATGGGTAAAATTGGGATTTGGGATGAGCTTTGTAATCAGGATAAGCTTGGGGCTTGGCGTACAAGCAGAGAGTATACTTTGAAAGGGACATGGTTTTTACAGAGGACAGAGATGGAAGACAGGCTATGAAGATAGGTGAGGGGCCATTTTGTGACTGGCCCTGAACGCCAGGCCGAGGGAGTGTCTGTCCTTAGACAGTGCGTGAGTTCAGGTGACTATGGCAGATGTTACTCCTGGAGTGAACCCAACCGGATCACAATCTGGTATTTTCTTTATATGCTGTTTGATTTGCTAATGCTGTGTTTGGGAATTTTGTATCTTAATCATGAGTGATGCTATCTTTAATTTCCCATTCTTACACTCTCCATACTTGTTTGTTTTTTTGTTTGTTTTTTTAGTAGCCTCTTAACGTCAGTTGTGGTTGTTACCACTTTTTCAGTTCTCCGGATGAGTTTGTGTGATTCTGCAATAATCTGTTCCTTGAATGCTGGCAGAAATTTTCTGTACAGTATCTGGACTTGTTATTTCATTGTGGGATGATTTTAAACTACTGAGTCATTTTCTTTAACGAGTATGGCACAATTTAGACCTTATCTTCTTGAGTTAGTTTTGTTAAATTATGCTTCCTAGGAATTCGTTTCGTATGTTATCAAATTTTTCGCCATTGAATTGTTCATGGTATTCTTTTATCTTCTCGATCGTCACTGTATCTATAGTTATGTTCTCCTTTTCATTCCCAGTACTGCTTATTTGTGCTTCTCTTTTCTTCCTCTATCTTGCCAGAGGTTGATGTCTTTGATACCGTTTTTGAAGAGTCAGGACTCTTGGCTTTGCTTAGCCTCTCTTAATGTTACTATTTCTATTTTATGAATTTCCATTGTTATCTTTATTATCTCCCGCCTTTACTTTCTTTTGGCTTATGCTGTGCTCTTTAATAGAATGTTTAGCTTCTTAATGTATACGTTTCTTAGTTTTCAATTATAAACATTTAAGGAAATACATTGTTTGCAAAGTACTGCTTTTTCTATAGCCAACAGTTTTGGTATATAGTATTTTAATTAATAGTATTTTAAACTTTCCATTATGATTTTTTCTTTGTTCCATATATTTTTGTAATTGCTTTTAACTTAATAGCGTCATAGTCATATAAGGTCTCTATGACACTTCTTCTTTGAAATACATTGAAACTCACTTTAGACAGTAAGTTCGTCAGTGTTCTGTGTGCTTACGAGGAACACGCAGTCTCTGAAGGGGATATGCAGTTCTCTGTGCCGTATGTTTGTGAAGACCAAGTTTGTTCATTGCGACATTCGTATCTTCTAAATGTTTACTTTCTTCCCCCATCTGGAGTCTACGTAATTGGGAGAGCTGATTGAAATGTATTCTGATGGTGCCTAACTCTTCTGTCCCCATCAGTTTTTGCTTTGTATGTTGCAGGGTTATTTCATTAGGTGTCAGTCAGGTTAGAGCTGTGATACCCTCCCGGCGAATAGGACTCCTGCTATTGTGTGGCTCCCGTCTTTATTCCGCACCTAGTTTTGCCTTAAAATGTATTCTGGTCGGTATTGATATAGCGACCCCAGCTTTCTTTTGGTTTCTGTATACATGGCATATTTTCTTTTTTAATTCTTTTATTTTCATTCTTAACATCATCTTAGGCTTTAACTACATAACAAAATATTGTACCTCCTCCCTCCTGTCCTGGTGTCCTCGCTCTCATTCCCTTCACGTGTGAATACGCACACCTAGGCGTGCGTGTTTATATATGTGTGCATAATTGGCATTATTTTGAACAAACTGTTATCCATTAGATCAGGTAAGAGTAAAAAAATAAAAAATTTTATTTTACCTTATTCCTTCTCCAGTGCCCTTTATTTTTATAGATCTGAGTTTCTGACCTGTATCATTGTCTTTCTCTTTAAAGCACTTTTAATATTTCTCATAATGTATATCTAGTGGTGACAAATTTCCTCAATTTTTGTTTGCCTGAGAAAGTATTTATTTATCTTTCACTTTTTAAGGATAATTTTACAGGGTACAGAATTCTAGGTTGGTGGGTATTTATCCTCAATACTTTAAATATTTCATGCCACTCTCTTGCTTGCATGGTTTCGGAGGAGAAGTCAGATGTAATTCTTATGTTTCCTCTTCCATAGGGAAGGTGTGTTTTCCCCCTGATTTCTTTCAGGATTTTTACTGTATATTTGACTTTTCATATTTTGAAAGTGCTGCCTAGGTGTGTTTTGGGGGTCATTTATCCTGCCTCGCGTTCTCTGAGCTTCCTGGATTTGTGCTTTGATGTCTGACATTAATTTGTGGGAAAATCCATTCGCTGTTTAAGATATTTCTTCCGTTCCTTTCTCGTCTCCTTCTAGCATTCCTGTTATGTTTGTATTAACACCTTTTGTTGTTGTCCCACAGTTCTTGGATTTTTTTTTTTTTTTCAATCTTTTTTCTCTTTGCTTTTTCAGTTTTGGAGTTTTCTGTGAGAGATGTCCTCAAGCTCAGAGATTCTTTCCTCAGCCGTGACCAGTCTACTAATAAGCCCATCAAAGACATTCTTCATTCTGTTATAGTATTTTTGATCTCTAACATTTCTGTTTGTTTTGTTCCTAGCATTTCCATCACTCTGCTTACATGGCCCATCTGGTTTTGCGTGCCGTCTGCTTTATTAGAGCCCTTAGCGTGGTAATCATAGTTGTTTTAAATTCCTGGTCTGCTAATTCCAACATCCCTGCCATTTCTCAGTTTGCTTATGATGCTTGCTCTGTCTCTTCAAACTGTGTTTTCTGCCTTTTAGTATAATTTGGTAAATTTAGTAAATTACTAAATTTGGTAATTTAGTAAAATTTAGTAATTTTTTCTTGATAGCTGGACAGTGATATACTGGTTAAAGGAAACTGCTATGAGTAGGCTTTTAGTAATGTGGTGGTAAGGTGTGGGGGCAGGGAAGCGTTCTACAGCCCTATGATTACATCTCAGTCTGTGTGTGTGTGTGTGTGTGTGTGTGTGTGTGTGTGAGTGAACATTTTTCTTTACTGTGAAAAATGTATAACATAAAACTTAATCGTCTTAACCATTTCTAAGTGTATAGTTCTTTAGTGTTAAGTATCTTCACATTGTTGTGCAACCAAGCTCCAGAACTTTCCATCTTGCACAGCTGAAACTCTGCCCATTCTTCCCTCCCTCTAGCTTCTGACTCACCACTCTACTTTCTGTTTCTATGAATTTAACTACTCCAGGTACCTAATATAAATGGAATCACGCAGTGTTCGTCTTTTTGTGACTGGCTTATTTCACTTAGCATAATGCCCTCAAGGCATCCATGCTGTAGTATGTGTCAGAATTTCCTTCCTTTTTAAGGCCAAATAATATGCCTTTACATGTATATAGCACATTTCGTTTATCCATTTATCTGATGATGGACACTTGGGTTGTTTCTACCTCTTGGCTGTTATAAATAATGCTGCTTTGAACATGGATGTGCAGGTATCTCTTCAAGATCCCGCTTTCAGTACTTTTGGACATATACTCATAAATGGAATTGCTGGATCGTATGGTAATTCTCTTTTAACAGAATTTTTTGGAGGAAACTCCACAGTGTTTTTCCATCACAGCTCTACCATTTTGCAATCCTACCGATAGTACATCCTTGCCAACACTGTTATTTATTTTTATACTGAGCATCCTAGTGATTGTGAGGTGATATCTCGTGGTTTTGTGTGTGAACATATGTTCTTAGTTCTCATACTAGCATTTTTTTGAGTTTCTCCAAAGCACTGTATTCTCTTCTGCCATGGTCTTAATGCTGTCCCGTTTCTTTGGAATGCCTCCCCATGCCTCCACCACCCAGCCCAGAACACCATGTACCTCTCCTCTGTGGCATTTTTATAGCCGCGATTATTTGATTAACGTCTGATCCTCACCTCCAGACTGCAGGCTCGTTGAAGGTAGGACCACGTCTGTGTTTGCTTGTCGTCGTGTTTCAGCACCCACCTGGCTTAGTGGCTCACAACAAGAACATTAATAGTAATCACGAATACTGTGTAGCATTTGCTATGTGCCAGACACTGTTTTTAAAAATTAGGGTATAATTTACATATAGTAATTTCACTCCCTTAGTGCACAGTTCTGTGCATTTTGGCAAATGTAAATGGTTGTGTAGCTACCGTCATATCAAAAATATGGAACAGGTCCATCACCTCCAAATATTTTCCTGTGCATCTTCTCCCTTTTTTTCCTGAGTTTCTCTTTGTGTCTTCCAGTATTATTGAGATATGATTGACATATAATATTGTGCAGGTTTAAGGTGTAAAGGATGATTTAATACATTTAGATATTGCAAAATGATTACCACAGTGGGGCTAATTAACGCTTCCATCACCTCACATAATTGCCATTTCTTTTTTTGTGGTGAGAGCATTTAAGATTTGCTCTTTAAGCAGCTGTCAGATATGTAATACAGTGTCCTTAACCATAATCACCACTGTATGTTACATCCACACAATTCTGGGTCTCAGTCTTTTAGTGGACCTTTGTCCCTGGACTGTCTTCACATGTTTTTCTGACCCTCGCCCTTAGGTAGGACAGGTTGGCTGGAGTGGGTCAGAGTTGGGCATCTCTCTTCCCTCAGGTCAGTTAGGCTCTGATAAAATCCTGTTTGGTTAGGCCCTGGTTAAATCGTTTTTCCTGAGGGCAG
This sequence comes from Pteropus alecto, assembly GCF_000325575.1. Lineage (NCBI taxonomy): Eukaryota > Metazoa > Chordata > Mammalia > Chiroptera > Pteropodidae > Pteropus > Pteropus alecto. Next base: position 3,895,639 of record NW_006438073.1, read on the forward strand.
CCTTTCTTAAGAAGAACAGGATGAGCTGGTGTATTTCAGAATGATTCCCTTTCCCCTTCCCCTGCCAGAAGCAAGGGGATTTTCTTCTGATACTTACTGTGAGGACCTGGTAGGCTCCTGGAGGTAAAATTTTCAAAGTCTGGGGGCCCAGATGGTTGGGTCCCCCTGAAGTTTTTCTCTCTCGGACTTGCTCATGCTGAGCCTCCTGCGATTCGTAAATCACCGTTCAGGTTTCCCTGCCCTGGGACTGGTTCCCATGGAGGTGTCGGCTTACTGGTTTATGCTTTGGTAAGTGTAATTCTTTGTATTAGCCTTTTGATCTCTCTAGTTTTTGCCCTGTGACTCACTTTTCTAACAGATCTAAGAAGAGTTGATTTTCCCATTTATTCAGTTTTTTACTTGTGTTAGGGTACAGTGGTGATTTCCACGACTTGACGCCACACTGGAGCCCAGAAATCTAAACCTAATTATTTTAAATTCTGTTTATGTTCATTTCAATTTCTGAAGGCTTGGGATCTAAACTTCTTTCTACTGACAAGTTGCAATGACTTCTCTTTGTATGTTTGATAATTTTTGATTGTTAACTGATTTTTGATTGAATGTCGTTTGTGGGAATCCTTCTGTCCTAAACTGGAAATGTTTATTGCAGACAGGATTTGCCTCTGACCTAGAACCATGGCGTGCCAGAGGCCTGGGACAGCTTTAGCTTCCTCTGTGGGCCCTGCTGAATGTGTGTGACTCAGTCTCTCCACCTTGAGCTCGGACCAAGTTTGGATGTCTGATAGGGCGACCAACTGCCTGGTTTGCCTAGAACTGAGTTTCCTAGGATGCGTGACTTACAGTGCTAAAACTGGGACAGTTCTGGGTAAACTATCTTTATCTGCATTTCCCAGATAACTCTGACTTTCTCATGTTTATTCGTGTGTCATGTGCCTGCCTAGAAGCTATCTCATACTTTTCTGCAAGTCCAGCAAAAATTATGTTATAATTTACCCAAGTTGTAGTTATACAGTAGTGGATAGACCCTGCAGAGCATCCTGGAAGCGTAACCTGTAATTTCACTCTCTAGTTATAGAGAACATGTTCCCATGTCACTCTACAGTCTTCGACAATATCATTACTAGTGGGTTGCGTAGTATTGTGTTTTATGTCTGTGCCAATATTTACTGAACCAATATCCCACTTTGGACATAAAGGTTCTTTTAGATTTTTCCCTCGTAAAAATGCTGTGGTGGAAATCCTTATCACTAAATCTTTGCAGAATCCAGGATGATTTTCTTAGGATAAATTTCCAGAAGTAGAGTTGCTGAATCAAAAGGTTTGCAACATTTTAAGTCTTTTGAATTATATCACCAAATTGGTCTCTGATTTCTCTGCATCCTGTATGACACTAGGAATTACCATTTCTTTCAGCCTTTTTCACTTCGACAAATGAAATGCTCTCCCTTTTTAAGGCACATGACTTTTGATACTAGCAAGCCCCGTATATCGCACCACAGTGTTTCACTAAGTTTCAGGTGTAGCTTCACTCTTGGGAGTATTTAACTCCCACTGCCTTTTAATCTAGTTATCAAGCTGTTTGTCTTACACCCTCCATGCCCTCCTCTCTCTGTACCGGTAATTTGATGTTCATGTTCTTAGAACTGGCTGTTGAGACCAGGCACGGAAAGTAAATAGGAAGCAACTTTCCCTGAAAATGTACGTCCTTGCTGTTCTTCGAGCACAGCAGTGGTCCCACGGCAGCATCCGCCTTGAATTCTTTTACTCACATGGGGTGCGATGCCCGTCAGCCTTACGCTTGCAGGAGACCTGGATTTGGAGTGGTTGGTGTTGACCCAGGGTTCATAAAGAGAACCTCATTTGGTCAGCATTTATCATTTCTCTTCTTCTTTAGAGATTGTTTGGGGCTCTGTAGCATACTTAGTGCCTTATCGAACACTTAATTAGATGCAGTCCTGGTGGGTACTGCAGGTGAGTTTATGGTTTAGTAGGTATGATGAATTAAACAGAAAAATAGCTCTGCCTCAAGCAGAGAAGACCCCTGCCATGTGAATCTGTGCAATGATTCAGTGTACCACATCTAAAGGAGTTGGTGCTGTTCTGAATAAGACGGTTTTTCTGTGGAATGCATCTCTAAAATGTACAGAGTAAGTTAATAGGAAGATGATTTGATACTGACATAATTGTAGTAAGATTGCACCTTTCGAATAACCCAGGGCATAACGGTGCATACGTGTCTTTAGTTATTATCTCATTAGCATGTTTTGAGAATTAAGAGGTAGAGAATAACACAGTAAATATATTAAGTCATTATTAAACTGTGTAGTCTGTGCAGTGGTGGTGTGAATTTTTCACACGTGCAGTTGTTCCCCTTCATGTGTATGTAGCCATCTGACAAGTGGTTGCTGAGAGTAGCCCTGCCTTGAGGAGGCAGATTGGAAGGCAAATGTGAACTCGCCTCTAGGCAGCTATTGAAGCAAATTAGGAACCAGTTAGAACAGCCTTGGGCTCTGTGGGTATCTATGGGTTGTGGAAAATTCCCCAAGGGAGAGAGCAACTATAATTAGAGACCGGTCATCTTGTTACTCAGGTTAAGAGTTCAGGATCTGTTGCCATCTGTGGGAAGGGGGCAGCTAGGGGAGGCCTGGGGATGGAGAGAGCCCTATCTCCCTCCACACCGCCAGCTGCAGAGCTGAATCTAAGACCGTGGATGAGCACGGCACTGCTGCTGTCCTCGGGTAGAAATTGTTGATGCATGTCACCAACCCTTCCTGCTTCGTGCTCATCTTACAACATCTGTATATTTTTTCCTCAAATCTACTTTTTGCTTCTCGTATCAGTCTTCTGCTTAACCACTCTCTTAAATTTTTATCCTTTAGAAAGAAATAGAAGTGTATTCTGTAATTTTATCTCCATTCGTTACTATTCACAAGCATTTTTTTGTGTGTACACTTTCTTTGCTTGAGAACTAAAATAGCATCTTTGATACTTTATTGGGATTTTCTAGGTTGGGAGAGTACTCATTAAGATTGGATATAATAATTTAAAAAATTTTTAGTAATTAAGTTTTCTAGAAATCCTAGAGGATGGGTGTCTACGATAGCTCAGCTTGTTAAACCTGTCTGCTGTGAGATACATCATACATGTAGAAGAATATGGCCGACATGTAGGAAGTAAAGAATACTTAAAGAGTGGATACCGTGACCGCCACCCAGACCGAGATACGGAATATTACTAGCATCCCAGTGACACCCCGTGTGTGCCTCTCCCATTCACAGTCTCCCCCTCCAGGAACCACTAACTACACCGCTTTATGTTATGTTGCCCTTGCTTTTAAAATGTTATTCATACTATCTATTTACGTAGTCCTAACTGATCAAATTAGTTTGGCCTGTTTTTGAACTTTATGTAGATTTTATAGGTACTTTTTCATAAGGTCCCTTTGCTCAGCATTATGTTTATGAAATTCACCCATCTTGTTCTGTGTAGTTAGTTCATTTTCACTGCTATGTAGAATTCTGTTGTTTGAATATACCACACTTTATACGTTCGGGTGGGTCTCAGGTTTTGGCTGATGTAAATGATACCACTGCCACGAATGCCCATGTGTCTGTCCCCAGGAGTGATTGTGAAGAAAGTGTCTAGCACACACTTGCATCTTCAGCAGTACCAGCTAATACCACACCTTCTCAGGGCACTTGCATTCTTATAACTCTTAATGAATATTTCTGTCAAAATCGTGTAAATGAAAAATATTTTCTCTGATTTACTTTGTCTCTGATCTCTAACATTAATTCAAATTATTTTTAAAAGGTGCATTTTTATTTCCCCACTAGTGAATGTTATTCGTGTTGGGCGAAAGTAGGAATCTGATAAAACAGAACAAACTATAGTGGAAATAACTCTATTTAGAAAATAGAATACCTAATTGGGGACAAAAGGGGCAGAGAATACAGCACAGGGGCCTCCTGCATAAGAGATGTTCAGTTCCGGTTTGTTGGTTAGTTACTGCAGGTGTGCCTGTAATTCCTATACAATACGGTATCTCTGTTTTCTTTCCTCAGCCATGTACATTCTGTCCCTACGGTGTATTTTTCCCACATGCTGGGGCTCCCAGTTTTCCGTTAGAACTGGATAGTGTGGAAACTCAGAGTGGGAAGCATCTCAGGAGTGTACTGACTCCTAGATTGCTGTCAGGTGAATTCAGTCAAGCACGTGTTATTTCTCTTAAGACTGTGATTTCCTAAAAGCA
>NW_006438073.1:3900010-3923199 GCF_000325575.1 Pteropus alecto
TGATTGCCAGAAGCAGGTTTGGGCCAGAATTCAGTGGTCGGCATTGCTTATTCCTAATGAAAAGCTCCAGGGATCCCTCATGGGCCTGTATTACAGTGTTTGGGGTAAAAAACATCATAATGCCAAACCGAGGAGTTATTTACTTTTACTCTGTCATCAAAAGCTTTGTTGAATAGTTGCTTTTCTAAGTTACTCGATTTTAAAAATTGAGGTGAAGGATACATAACAAAATTTACCATTTTTATCATTGTTAAGTGAATTCAGTGGCCTCGAGTACTTTCACATTATTATGCAACCATCTCCAGAATTTTTCATCTTCCCAAACTGAAACTCTGTACCCATTAAATAATAATTCTCCATTCCCCTCACCCTCAGCTCCTGGAAACCACTATTCTACTTCCTGTGTCTGTGAATTTGACTGTTCTGGGTACTTCATAGAAGTGAAATCCTACAATTTTTGACCTTAACGTGTCTGGATTATTTCACTTAGCATGATGTCCTCAAGGTTCATCCATGTTGTTAGCATGTATCAGAATTTTATTTCTTTTTTAAGGTTGAATAATATTTCATTGTATGCACATGCTTCATTTTGTTTATTCATGCATCTGTTGATGGACACAGGCTTCTTCCACCTGCGGCTGTTGTGAATAGTGCTACTACAAACATAGGTGGACAAATATCTGAGTCCCTGCTTTCAATTGAATGGTTACTTTTTAACCTTGCTATACTAAACTGCTTTACTCCTGTTGAATTGACAGCCAGCTTCCCTCAGAAGCTAATCAGTTAAGTCCTTTTTTTCTCATCCTTATGAGACAATCAGACGGAAAGAAGGGTAGTGCCCAGCATCACCATCTCTGTTAACAACAGCACTAAAACAGGAGCCAGCCTTTCAGTGATTACGGTTCTGTGATTGTGTGTTTTCTCTTAGAATTTTGTATCCGTTATCCATTTGAGTCATAATAAAGTAGCCTGTCATTTTTTTCTTAAAATATCTGCCTTATTTGTCTAACATATGTGGTATTTTATAATTTTAAAAGTTTGGTTAAAAATAAAAGCAACATATATAAAAGGAAATACTTTTGTCTGTGCTTTTACTATGGAAGTTTATTATACATACTTTAGTTATTTAAGGCTTGCATTTCGGAGAGTTAGCACGTATCAGTTGGTTTTCAGACTGGCCTCAAGACCCCTTTTTATTCTTAAAACTTGTTTAAGACTCAAAAGAACATTTGTTTATGTAGGCGTTAGCTGTTGATATTTATAATATTAGAAATTAAAACAAATTTTAAAAATTTACTGATTCATTTAAAAACAGTTAAATGTTATAGTTTTTTTTTTTTTATGAAAAATAACTGTGTTTCCTAACTAAAAAGATTTACTGAGAAGAGTGGCATTATTTTACATTTTGGAAAAATATCTCTGATTCCTGACTTAGTGAAAGATAGCTAGATTCTTTTATCTGCATCTGCATTCAATCTGTTGCAATATGTTATTTTTATTGAACTGTTTGAAAGAAATCTGATCTCACGCAGATATATAGTTGGAAAAGGGAGGAATATTTTAATAGCCTTTCAGATAATGATGGATACTTTTCTTTGATACTATACCAAAACTCAACAAGTGGTAGTTTCTTAAAGGTTAGCAGCAATATAGAATTTTAAATATATCAGTGAATTTTTCAGTTATATTAAAATCCATTTGTCTTTCTTAAACCTCGAATGGCTCTTTTACTCAAGCATAGTTTGTATCATCATACATTGGTGATTTGGAAAATATTGGTTCACCAAGTCATGCAGATTTTCCAAACATTGACACACTGTGAAATACGAACTACAAATTAAAAATTCACTCATTAATATCACCTCCAGTCACATACAGAATGTCTTTAAATCTTGGGGAAGCTATCATGCTCGTAGTGATAGATGCTGGTTTTCCCCAATTCTAATTTTAACTTGAAATACAACTTTTATTATGGGCAACAAATACTGTCAAGTTTCCTTAAAGTGACAGGCTTACTTTGTTCCTGTTGGAGAAAATGTCTGCCAAGCACCCAAGCCTGAATTACCATAAATTGTCCTTTGTTCTTTCCAGTAAACATGGTATTCATGAAAAAAGCAACTTGTTCAGCTTGCAGCTTAAGCTGTAGCCTAAGTGCTCTTTATCAGGGTTACCATTGTTCTCAGGTAGTTAGCAGAAATGCTTTATGTGTAGTTGCTATTTTGAAACAGAATTTTAAATAGCCATGTATATAGTCAGTGGTGAAGGGGTAATAAAATTAAGTTTTACTGCTGCATCAAGATGTTCTTGAGCGAAGCTAGCATTTAAGAAAGCATCCGATGAGTTCTGGCACAGTTTGGCGCCAGTGCCTTGACTGGTGTTGAAGAGCCGACCGTTTGACACACCATCACTTTTGCACCGTCGATACAAATTGTTGACACAATGAAGAAAGCAGATAAAGCCTTAATATTATTATGAAAATAATTTTGACCTCGTGGACCCCTTGGGGGCGGGGTCGGGGAACTGACAGTCTACATGCCGCATTTCATGTGGATGCTTTAATAATCATGAATTATGCTCTTAAAGAGTTTAAAACCCATCCGTGTGTGTAGCTGGGTGTTGAGCAGTTATGTTTGCTCTTCAACTGTGACGCTGCCCGCAAGCCAGAATGGGGACCAAGGTATTATTACCCCCTGGCACCAGCAGCTTGGGAGGAAGAACGTGGCGTTAATTTCAATTTTACAGCATTTCGTTTTCACTTTTTCCTTAGGTACAGGTGCTTCCTGAGAGATTTTCGTTGTTTTGATTTATGGCACGTAGAAAATATATATACTATGACTCATCTGAATTTTATGTGCAGCTGCTGCCTGGCTCCTGCCTGTCCTCCCACTTTTACTGAGTACCTAGTTCATGCTAAGTGCTACACCAGACACGAGAAAGATAGGCTTCCGGCGTCCGTGAGCGTAGAGGAGAGTGCCCGAATGCAGTGGGTGAGCACGGCTGCCGGTCAGTGCAGGGTGTCTGGGGGTGTCACAGGAGGTGCTGTTGTAGGTGGTGGTGAAGGAAGCGTTGGGCCGGCTTGGCAAGGGGGCAGTAGGAGTGGAGACATGAAGGAGAGGAAGGACACAGTACTTCGGGGCGCAGGGAGTGAACACAGGCTGGACGTGGAGGCTATGGTAGGAGAAGAGAACAGGTTGAAATCAGATCATAAAAGGTCTTGCTGGGACTTGATCCCATGCACCAGTGGTTCTCAAAGCCTGGTCCTCAGACCAGCTGCTTTAGCGTCTCTCGGGAACTTGTTAGACATGCAAATACCTGGGCTTTCTGCGGGGTATTTTGGCTGGGGCTACGCCGTCTGTCTCACCAGCCCTCCGGGGGACTGCGCAGGCTAAGGGAAGAACAGTCCGGGCTCTTTGAGCAGCTCTGAATTTTAGAAAGGTCACTCTCAGGGCCCTCTGGAAGGGGCCTGGTGAGGGAAAGTTAGGGACCGAGTGATCCGGTGTTCTGGTGGCTGGGACGTGGGACTGGGCCGAGGGCAGTGGGAAGGCGGAGTGGATGGGTTTCCTGGCGGTAGAGTCCATAGCACTTTACTGCTAGTAGACAGTTTAAAAGCTGAGCAAACAGCTGTGTGTTGCTCTGTAACCTGCCCCCAGTCAGGGGTGGAGGGGTTTTGAAAGCCCTGCTGCCATGTGTCTTCAGGGAACATCTTTTACTGATAGTGAAAAAATCAGTTACCGATAGTGAAAAAATAGCCTCTTCAGTCTCCTTTCGGAGCTTGCCTGCTTAACCAGGACCGCGGCCTCTGGAGGGGTCAGGTGGCACCTTCAGAGCCTGGAGCTCAGAAAGGACAGCAAAGTGTGGGAGGACGGAGGCAATGATTTCATTCAGCTACTGGTAGATTAATAGATGGTCCCTGGCATTCAGACTCCTCGTGTCGTGTGTCTTCTGTACATGGGCGAGGTGCACCCTTTTGCTGTTTGAATTTTAGCTTCATCTGATATGTGTGAGTATAAAGCTGGGTCTCTCGTTTCCATCACAGTGATTATTCTGTTAGAACCTTTGTTCTTCAGCATTTTAAGTTTTCTTTTATATCCTATTTTGTTTTACAGATTTGGAAGACTCCAGGGCCCTCAAGCTGTGATTAATCAGATGGTTTCTGAAACGCCTGGGAAAGCAGACGCGTTGTGTGCCAGTTGAAGAGTGGATGTCTGTGTATATTTAAAACCTTCTTTCTCCACATGCGCATTTCCGCGAGAAGACGGGCTCGTTCTGGTGCACACGTGAAGAGTTTTACAACTGATGAAAATTAATTTAAGAATCAGATGGAGCAACTTGACACCGCTGGGCTCAGGGGCTCAGGGAGAAAAATATATCACTAATGGCCAATTTTCCATATGGTCTTCACGGGTAAAGAAAGTTTGCAAAAAGAAGAAAAAAAAACTTGCACAGATCAAGCCTCAAAAATACCTCTCCAATTTGAAGAAGGAGCTAAGTGAGACGGTGACTGAGGGGGAAGTGTGATTTCAAGCACTGAGGTGGGATCAGGCAGTGTTCTTTTGCACTTTAATTTTCAGTGAGTTTGGCGATTTGGACAGACTTCAGAATTCTGGACTGACAAGTAACTCCTGCTGTGTGGTTATGATCGGAGGACAGCCAGTTCAGGTTTGATGGGACAAGTTTGAACGGTGAACTGATTCCTTTGCCTTTTTCAGTTGATCGCAATCGAGAAATTTTAATTTATTATTTCCCTTTTCCTTTTGTGTATCTATAGGGTAATATCTTAAAGTAGCAATTGAAACTGACAATTACAAGATAAATATCCAGGAACGTCCAGGCAAAGCTGCTTTTCCTTGGACTGTGCATGTGGCGTTTGGAAACCTTCTCTGAACGCGAACAGGAAAGGACCAGCAGCAAAACGGGATAACTCTCGAGGGGAACAGTGGGAAGGAACCCAGCCCTTGCCTCTGTTTTCATTTTAAGGGCTTCTCTTTTCTGTTGAGTCCAAGAAGACTTGCACATAAGAGGAGGCTTACTGGATGGACTTACTTCTGAGATTAGTTTTTTCTTTCGAGGTGAAAAAATATGTGATCTTTAGGGGCAGAAAGGGGAGTGACTAGGGGAGGGAAGAAGGAGACGGGGCAAAAGAGACTAAATCCTGCAGTGAGGCTCTGTTTTGTCAGCAAGAGGATTTAGGATTCACCTGAGGCGAACACTTGGACGACTTTCAGAGCTCTAGGACGTTCTGGCTCTGCCGAGTGAAGGGGCTTTCTCTCTGCGCCTCTATGGCACTGAGGGCTGCGTGGGCCTGCGGGGGTGCAGTCAGATGGAGCCCGGCTCTCCCCGGGGACACAGCCACCTGCCAGGAAACCGGCTTGGGCTCTGAAGTGGGATGTTTCTGGTTCTGAACAGCAGGAAAGAGTCTTTTTTTCTTCCTGAACTTGGACTGCTGTCTGCACAAACTCTGGTCGTTTTGCACGGTTTGTGTGCCTTTTTTTCCCTTTATGCAATCTTTTTCAGCTTTAGCAGCAAAAATTGTCTAGTTGCGAAAACACAGCAGAGGGCAGCTTCAGAAGGAGGATGATCCCATGTTTGTCTCTGCGCCTGAACTTTTGAAGAGAAAACTCCAGCTCGAGGGATTCTTAAAGCCTTAAGTTACTTGAAATCTATGTATTTGCAACCTTTGGTCTCTGGAATCATATTACACTAAACTGGAATCTCAGGCTGAGTGAGAATAACCAAGCTGAGTAAAAAGAAGAAAACTCAGTTTCTTGATCACCGTGTATTAACCATGCTCTTTGTGCAAAGGGCAGGCCTGCTCTTCCTCTAAGGACTTGAAAATAGAAATGGACCCCGTGTTTTTTTAAGCATTACCTTTTCTTAGCAGACTGCCATCTTTTATAGAGGAATTTTTTCACTATGCATTTGGTGGATCTTTATAAAATACTGACCTTCTAATTAGATCCAGGTCAATCTTAATTAAAGGGAACCGGGGGAAAACAACGCAAGCCAACCACAAAAATAGAATAAATCGATGAAAAGAATTGATTTAAATTTTTCGGCATTCAGCATTACTTTTTAAGTGAAACAGTTCCCTGAGAAAAGTATGTATGCAGCGGTGGAGCAGGGGCCTGTCCTTTGCAGCGACTCCAACATCCTGTGCCTGTCCTGGAAGGGCCGCGTCCCCAAGAGTGAGAAGGAGAAGCCCGTGTGCCGGAGGCGCTACTACGAGGAGGGCTGGCTGGCCACCGGCAACGGCCGGGGCGTCGTGGGGGTGACCTTCACCTCGAGCCACTGCCGCCGGGACAGGAACACTCCCCAGAGAATCAACTTCAACCTGCGGGGCCACAACAGCGAGGTGAGCCGGGGCGCCCTTTCACTGTCGTCTGGCCCCTCCCAGTGGGGGTTTCGAGCCCCCCTGCTCCCATCTGCTCGAAACTTACTTTGCTTCAGCTTCTTAGACTGGCTGCCAGGTGAGGCTTGGCAGACCGTGCCTTCTGTCCTCTCTGTCCTCTCTGTCCCTGTGGGAAGGATAAGCGGCGGGGCACCGGGCCACCTCTTAGGGACCAGGGACCGTACCTCACTCCCCTCCCACCACAGTGAGCAAGCTCCTTGCTCCACCTGACGTGTGAGAGCTCTGGTGAGTGAGGGGGTGTGACGAGGACATGGCTCCGCTTCTGGCCGCAGGGCTGAACCACATTGCAGATGTCGGATCTAATGATCCGCTGATTTCACAACTGAAAAACTTGAGAATGTTTTTCTCCTAGAAAACAATTTTTACAGATATCATCAGTCATGGAAGTTAGTCATGGGTGGTACTGATTCTTTGTTTAACAAGATTTTCTTCACTTAAGAGCAGACAGGCAGCCATGTGTGTTTACTGGAATTAGTGTCATTATAGGGACACGGCCACTACAGGAATGGTCTCACCTGGATTCCTGGATTTGGCCACTTCTCTGAGAAGCTTTTTCTGAGCCCTGTTCCCCATCTCCTGCCCTGTCCCCCACTTGCCCCTCTACACCGAGCAGCCTTCTGTGGTTGCTTTATGGTTACCTACCTGTGTGGGCTGGAAAACTTCCTGGAGGACTGACTGTCCTTGGCGGTCTTAGCTTCCTCACCTCCCATTGTTTACAAGATCGTTTCTTCATTCGAATCACCTTTAACTGGTTAGCTTACTCAGTGTGGCTTCTTTCCCCAGCCCTCTACTGAAATGGTCACATGCCCAGTGACCTCATACTGCTAAACCCATAGATTACTTTTCTGCAGTTGATGTCTCGGTGGCATTCAGTGGAGTTGAAATGTCACTTTCCGCTTCTGGTTCTGTTTTTCTGCGTCTCTCTTCCAAGAAGTTCTAGCGCTTACCGCTTAACTAGCTGGTGTGGTCCTGTCCGAGTCGTTAGTTTACTCATGGCCAAATTGAAACAATTCCTTTCTTCAGAGCTTTTGTGAGAATCTATTTTTGAAAATGGCGAATGCCATGAATATAAATAACGATGTTAAAGCACCTCGTATCCTATTTATTTTCCAACCCTTATGATATACTTAATACCCTTAAGTTCAGTTACTAGTCTGACTCATGAGGCCAGAGACCATGTGTTTTGATTTCTGTTTCACAGTTAAGACTCAAAAACACGTATGCAGTCAGCAGATATTACTGCATGTGTATCGCGTGTGCCCCCTATGGGGCGGGGTAGGTCATAGCACGCCTTAGGAGGCCACAGTCCAGCAGCAGGGCCGAGGGGCGTACCTGGATATCCTCTTGTCCATTTCTAGTTCCGTTAAGTGCAGAGAGCAAGCTTTGGGTCCTTGGAGGAATTAAAAGCGAGGTTTACCACATATTTTGTGGTGAAGGTGACCTTTGAGTGGGGCCTTGTGAAATAGTTAGAATTTAGATAGACTTCTGAGTGATGCAACTTGTTGCCACATTCTAGCTTCAGAGAAGCAGTTTGTCTCTTCTGTGTGACATGAAGGCGTCGTGTTTCCCTTGGCTTCAGCCTAAGCATGTGACTGTATTTACCTCGTCACGTCGGATGCTTCCCAGGAAGACGCAGTGGAGTCAGGCTGGATGAGGGCAGGGCTCGTATATTTTTTGCCTTCCCTGGGACCAACTTGCCATTGTTGGACAGGCAGTTGGTGTTCTTTGCTCCTTTCCCCTATGCTGTGAAATGTTTGGGGATTCGTAATGGGGATTCCACCCTTTGGGGTATTCTGCACTTTGGTCAGTTTCAATGGTGGAAGGCTTAACCAAGGTGCTGCCTTAATACTTTGACTTATGCAATGCTCAGGTGCAGCCGTTTCTGTGCTTAATGGATTTGCATGCAGTTGTGGTTAAGTTTGAAAAGTTACATTCCCATGTGTTCATGACCTATCCGAATTAAAGATAATTTGTTAGTGACTTGGCACAAATGACTCACTTTATGTGGCCGCCCTGGTGAAGCAGCCATCTCACTGATTTATGTGAGGATATTTTAGCATGTTAGGTGATAACGTCTTGCTTCCTTCCCAGGTGGGCCCTTTAGGCGTTCCATCATGTAGGCATGTGGCGTCCAGCACTGGTGGACCCAGGAGCTTGTCCCGTGCCTGCCGTCAGCGGAGGGACGCTCTCCTCACGATCGCGTTGCAGGTGTAATGGGCGATGAAGCTCAGGGCTGTCTGTGGAAGGTTCACGGCTTTGATGGTGTGCACAGCGTATTTCAAAGCTGCACAATGTTTAAAGATAGGAATTCCAAAACCACACTTTCTCAGGCTTTCCTATACTTTTTTGCAGATAAACTTTGACTGTATTAAAAGTGAAACTAGTGATGGAAACTTACCTAGGTTCATATCCTGGAAAGGAATTTAAAACAATAAAATCTACCTCCTAGAGTTTGGTGGATGCTTCATTTTTATCTGCCAGCTTTAGTAGTAAAGATTTCTTGAGTAGGAAAAACAGAATTAAAGAATTTTCATAGTAAGACTGGGAGGATGGAGCAATATATGAACAAAGTAAATGTGATGTTTTAAAAATAGATTTTTAAATTTCCTGAACACAGGCATAGTTAACTTGGTTTTCATGGCAGGAGCATCTTCATGTTTAGACTGGGCATGAAAACATAGGTGGGGGGGTCCACTGGGGTGCAGAGCACTGAGTCAAGCTGGGACTGGCGCATGTGGGCCAGAGCTGTTGGTAAAGCTTTCCGGGGGTGCTGGAGTGGGGCTTGGGGCATGAGCTGCATCTTGAAGCCCCTTAGGCTTCTGTAAACACTTGAGTATCCACGCGAGGCTGGGCTCCGCTGGGCTTTGGCATCACGATGAAGAAGGAGCCAGTCCTGCCCAGCTGACCTGCGTGTCAGAGGATGCGATTGCACGGAAATGCCGCTGCTGCTGCTGACGGTCGCTGTAAGTTAAATGGCCACAATTTTCTGTGTGCTTTATGTTCGTTATTTTGTTTAACCCTCATAACAATTCTCTACAGCTTTGTTTTATTATCCCTGTTACACAGTTGAAGAATCTGAGGTTCAGAGATGCTCTGGAAATTGCCCAAAGTGTAGAGTTAGATGATCAAGATGGCAGACCTGGGATTTTAATTCATGTCTGTGTGTTTTTCTTTCTACGTGACACCGCTTCAAAAAAGGGTAAACCAGTAAGCGGAGAAACAGAGTTGTTATGAGTGACCATGGCATGTTTTGTGGACAGTGAAGAGTTTGGTCAGGTGCTGGAGATTACTGCAAGGTAAAGCTGCTTGGGCCGGGGAGACTGGACTCTGGATAGTCATGGTAAAAAAAAAATAATAGTAATAAGTGTTCGTAGGATGAAAGAAGACAGTGCTTTCGGTTTGGGCGGCATTCCAAGACCATTAAAGATTGTTGTATTCAAATAGAAGTGTTGAACAAATCATATGTAAGCATAAAAATCAGTTCAGTGCATTTATCTACCAGTGTGGCTAATTGGGAGTTGACAGCATTGGATGTATCTAATTTATTGTGGTTATAATAATCTTCAAGAAGTAGTATGAACACCAGTTGCCACGATACTGTGATAGTGGACCTAGTTAGACTCTTGAGACAAGAATGTAACTAGTTATTATAGACGGGAGGTGTTTGAGAAACAGCTGTTTTAAATGTTTTCACCTAAAATGGCTTATCTAATATTTTTATACCAAAGCTTGGTAGTGTGAGTTGATTTTTATCACAGTAATACTTGCACGTGGATAAATGCTAGTGATGAAGAGCAGCACTGTTCTAACTCCTGTTTCTCTCCTACCTACTTCCTGTCCTGGCTGTTCACCAAAGGCTTATATTTTCTTTTCTTTTAATCAGTTTTGGAATTTTGTGTATTGATGTCTTTCCTATCTTGGTAAGTGGAGATTTAGCTCTTCTCTCTTTCTTTCTTAGTCATGCAACCCAGCTTTTCCCTGCTACCTAATCATCCCAGTATTACTCTGTTGTAATAATTGGTTAACTCATTATTTAAGCTGTGTCAGTATTGTGCCCAGGTGATCCAAGTAGAGTACTATGATTATATTTCCTTTATTGTTTAGCTCTTTTTCTCTCATGATAAAAATTGTCTTATTTTTTCCAGTGATTTAGTTTCTTTACCTATTGTGAATCTTCCTGCATCTGCAATCATTTCTAAATATTCAAACAATAAGGTGATTTATTAGTTCTTCTGTTTTTTTCCTGGAGCCCTCCATCCGGGAGTCCTCTGTCCCCTGCTCTCTCCGGGTTGGTTGCTCAATGGGCCTGATGCCCAGGTGAATCCCTGAACCTCCTTTTATCATCATCTTGGAAATTCCCGCTGCCCCTTACTTCTGCCACATCCTTTGTTTCCTGAATCTTTTATCTTTGTCTTTCTTTGTTTAACTTCTTTTTGTTGGAACATAACTTAAGTATGGTCCTACGAAAGAATTTGTAAGTCATGATTTTTAAGACTTGTATATATTTTCGATCTATGGTTGGGAATCTGTGTATGTAGGGGGCCAACTTAAATTATGTGTGAATTTTTGATTGGGCAGGGGTTGTTGCCCCTAACCTCTGTGTTGTTCACGGGTCAACTGTATGTCTAAAAATGTTTTCATTCTGTCCTTATTCTTGATTGATAGTTTGGCTGGGTATAGATTTCTAGGCTGGTTCATTCCGAAATTTGAAGGCATTTTTCCATAGTCTTCAAACTTGTAGAATTATTATCGAGAAGCATAGTAGTTAAGAGTTTAGTCTCTGAAGCTAGACTCCATTTGAATCCTAGCTTTAAGCACATTATTTAATTTCTCTGTACTATAATCTTCTCATTTTTGAAATGAGTTTATAAATAGTACTTTCCTCATACAGGGTTTGGTGTATGGATTAAATTACTTACTATATGTAAAGCATTTAGAACAGTGCCTGGAACTTGAGGGCTTTGTGTAATCATCTGTTGTTGTTATTATTCCAGATCCTTTATATGTGACCCTTTAAAAGATTTTAAGTTTTGGCATCTGCTCTTTTTCCTAGATATTCTAAAATTTTGTGATAACGTTTAAAAATAATGTACTATAAAGGTGTTTGGCACCTCTGAGTATGTGTGTATGGGGGTGTTGTTTTGGCTAATGGGCTTGATTGTGGAATAATCTGGGGGAGAACCAGCTGTTTTGTTGCCCACTGCCAAATGTCGGCATCTGAGCATATTCCTCTGGTTGTTCAGTTTCTCTAGATGAGGCCCTTCCAATCCCATACCTGTGACTTTACTCCTGCTGCAGCATTCTGAGAGCCGAGGGGCAGGTGTGCGCTGGGGGGAGGTAGAGATAGGAGGACGAGGCAGAGGAGGAAGAGGAGCCAGTATTTACTGAATGCTTACTGTGTGTTAGACACCATTCTAAGAGCTGTAGCTCATTTAATCCTGAGATCAACTCTGTGACTTCGAATCTATTATTATCGTCATTTTATAGATGAGGAAACTGAGATATAGAGACATTAAGCAGCTTACCCAAGGTCACACACCTCTCCTGATTGACAGAGCTGAACCTGAACCCAGGAACCACTCACATTCCACACTCAGCCTCTTGGAAAATCACCCATTTTTGTCCTTGTCACAGTCTTTGCTATACCCAGTGTCCCCAGGGTTGGTTTCTGTGGGTCACTCTGCCCGGGGAGTGAGCCTTCATTGTCTGATGCCTGGTTATATCTGTAATGGCTCCAAGGGAGGGAGCATCCTCTGGTTGTGTGGGTGCCAGGCTAACCTGCTCTGTGAGTGGCTCTTCGCCCAAGCCCTCTGGGTTCAGCCCAACCTGCGCCTCTCCCGGCACCTGGAGCCTCATTCCTGAGCCTTCCCTGGGCTCGCTTCTGCCAGGAGCCTCTCTGCAGGCACTCCGTTGGGGCTTGCTCTGTTCTGTGAAACCAGTTGCCACCCCTCATCCGTTTTCTGCCTCTGTGTGCTGTGGTTTGGGTACCTTGAAGACGGCTTTTGTGTTTGCTTTCATGCTCCTTGTGAGGCGATTTCTAAGAGAAGGATTAGAGTCATCTTTACTTTGACATCTTAAATCAGAAATCTCTCGTTAAGGTATTTTTCAAAGGTTCTTAAAGGCATTAAAAATAGATTTATTTTCCCTAAACAAAAAACAGAATATAATAGAATTGTATTTTATTAGGAACATAGAATTTGTCAAAATAATGGCATTGTTCACTTTTTTTCTTTAGCAGTTTGTTTTGTTTAATTTTTTTCTCCTAATAGAAATAAATTATCATGTCTGAAAGTAACTTAGACACATAGAAAACACTGTCTTTTGGGTGTATTTTTGCTAGAGAGGATGAGAGAGAGATGTGGGTATAAAGCAATAACTTTTTTGGTAATAGTCTCCCAGGGAAGCAGCTTCAAGCTGCATCATGTCAAAATGAGAGTGAATGAGGTCATTACTGAAGTCCTGGGCAAATAAATATTTCCGTAACTCTAGGATCTGTTCATGATTATTAATAGGTGAACCTGTGGATTCTCAAGACAGACTGCTTGGTTTTGAGCCGAGCCCCTTTCTGTATGATTTGGGACAAGTTACTTACCTGTCTGTGCTGTGGTTGCGTTATCTGTACAGAACGTAACACTTGCCTTCTGAAGAGCTTGTGGTGACGGAAGGATCCAGTCCACAGACCGAGCATAAAGAGCTCATTCAGTCTGCGTTCCTGTTACTTCTCACTGGACTCACTGCCACGCTTGCGTGTTTTAGCCCATCTGCATTTCCTTCCGAGGCCAAAACAGTGGGGCCACAGCCTCTCTGCTGAGAAGTGGCCTCGTGATTGGTCTCAAAATATGGGACTGGGATGTGAGGCAGGAGGCAGGGGAGGGGCTGGGAGCAGGGTTGGAGGTGTCCTAGCTGGCAGGGAGGCTGGGCTTATGTCACTAGTTTTATTCCAGGTTTTGGATTCTGGGACGGTGGGCACCTCATCTGTGTCGCTTCCTGATCTGCAAAGCGTTCTCGATTGCGTCTTAAGCAGAGCTCATTTTTCCTCCCTACTTCCTGCCTACTTCCATCTGAGTCCACAGTAGCTGACTTTTGGCCGCAGGTGTACATGGAGCCACCTGTTAGTCCTTCTCCAGGGAGGCTGTTAGGCACAACGCAGAAATGCGGCTGTGGTGCACTGGGCAGCGAGCAGGTATCATGTTCTAATAGGAGGTTTGGGCCCAAAGTCTATTAAATCATCTCCGGGTTATCGCCTCAGATGGGGTGGGAGGGTGGGGAGAGAGACAGAACATAAGAATCTACGCTGGGCAACATTTGGGTATTTCTAATTGGGTCCACCCACACTCTCGACTCTGAACTTCCAAAACAAACATGCCTGTGCGTTTTGCCCAAGATTTTGCTGCCGGGTGTTTTTATTGTACCTTCTGGCAACCTATGTTTGGTTTCTCTTCCTCATCGTTGCTGTTTTATGGGATTCTTGCTGGCATTTGTTGTTTTTTCCACTTGGCCTAGTTAGATTTGGTCTTCTCAAATACAGAGGAAGTTGTCTCCATCCCACGGAACTTTACCCTAAAATAAATCGAAAGAGGACATTCTGTGTAAATGAGTGCTCCCATTTTCCTTTTCAAGCTCACATCCGACCTTGCTTTCTCCAGAACAGCATTCAAAGCAAAAACCAATACTGTCTGTCTTAGCTTTATTCGTTTCTTTCTTTGCTTCTTAAAATTTTAGCGTTTAAGGAAGTATTTGTTCATCAGATCTTTAAAGTAGAAAATAACATTGGAAATAGCATTGTTGTCAGTAAGGTCTATTTTGTAAATTCCTTAGTAGCAGAAATAAATATTGAATGGCTTTGTTTATAAGACAATGTAAGTTAATGTTTAAACTTGGGAAGTGTATTTTATTCATTTCATTCAAACAGTTTAAAAACAAAAGTGTAAAGTCTATCTATTGTTTCTCCACTTACTTGATATTTTCACAATTTTGGATTTTCATTTTTCCCCTCTTCAGGAAATTTTCTATAGGTGACGTTTGTGACCAATTAGAGAATTATTTAGACAACATGACCAAAGAGCTCTTTCTTGTCTCCTAGTCCTTAAAATTTTTCTTTTCCCTTAGTTACACCTCAAGGGGAGTCTGGATCTATAATGTTAATTGATAGCAGAAATAAATATTGAATGGCTTTGTTTATAAGACAATGTAAGTTAATGTTTAAACTTGGGAAGTGTATTTTATTCATTTCATTCAAACAGTTTAAAAACAAAAGTGTAAAGTCCATCCATTGTTTTTCCACTTACTTTTGGAAAATAAGTTTTTCCACTTATTTTCACAATTTTGGATTTTCATTTTTCCCCTCTTCAGGAAATTTTCTATAGGTGACGTTTGTGACCAATTAGAGAATTATTTAGACAACATGACCAAAGAGCTCTTTCTTGTCTCCTAGTCCTTAAAATTTTTCTTTTCCCTTAGTTACACCTCAAGGGGAGTCTGGATCTATAATATTAATTGACATTTTTCCCTAGTAATGAAGGACTTAAGACAGCAACATCTCTTAAAAAAAAAAAGCATTGTTATATTTTAGATTAGCACTGAGCGATAGAAATACAACGAGTCACATGTAACTTTAAATTTTTTAGTAGCTACATTAAAAGGAAAAGAAACAGGTCAAATTAATTTTAACAATACATTTTATATAACCCAGTATCTCTACAATAATCATTTCAACATGTAATCAGTATAAAAACTATTAATGAGATTATTTATGTTCTATCTTTCATGTAGAGACTTTGAAATCGGGCACATCTCAGTTCAGATTAGTTGCTGCCATATTCAGTTGCTACCACATTGGCCCTGCTCAGTTTTGACAGTTCCGTTGAGGGTGGTGACTGAGCTGCCTGCTAGCCCCAGCGGGCTTATTAATGTGCACCCTAGAACCTCGGATAAAAGGTATTTTAAAACCTTTATTTGGAAATAATTTCAAACTTATATCGAAGTTGCAAAAAAAAAAGTAAAAAGCATGCTCAGTGTTTACTCACATTCACCTATTTTGAACCTGTGCTTACTTGCTCCCGTGTTTGTATGTGAGCGTGCGTGCGTGTGTGTGCATCCCTCTCAAACCATTTGAGAATGTATGTCTTAATTTTTTCCCTAAATACTTCAGCGTGTATTTCTAAGAATAAGGGCCTTCTCTCACATAGCCACAATAGCCCGGTTATTGACTTCCTGAAGATTACCATTGATTCAGTACTTTCGTATACTTCTGTCACCTTTTTCCCTCTAGCGCAGGATCTATTTGGGATCATATATTGCATTTAGCTGTTGTGGATCTTTTTAACTACGGAACAGTTCTTCAGATTTTGTCTTTCACGACATTGATGTTTCAGAAGAACACCCCTCTCCCTCTGCATTGGGGGTTTCCTCATTTTTATTGTTATTATTCAAGTTATAATTCAAGTCAATTGTCCCCAGCCAAATACTCCATTCATGATGCTGGATGTTGTCGCCTTCTCAGGATGTCACATGTGGAGGCACACGGTATGTCTGCCCCTCACTGCTGATGTTCATTTTGATCACCTGGGCAAAGTGCTGTCCGATTTCCCTGCTATGTAGTTACTGTGTTTTCCTCTTGCATTTGATAAGCAGTCTGTGGGTCACTCTAAAACCATGTGAATATCCTGTTCCTTATCAGAATTTCCTCCCTAGGTTTATTATCCATTGATGATTCTTGCTTGAACCAGTCTTTACTATGATAGTTGCAAAATGGTGATTTTCAACTTCAGTACCCCCTCTACAGAATATTGCCAGGGGACATTCTATATAAATGAGTGCTCCCATTCTCCCCTGTTCATCCATCATCCATCCATCCCTCTATCCATCCTCCATCCTTCCATCATCCATCCATCCATCATCCATCATCCATCATCCATCTATCCCTCCATCCTTCTATCCCTCCCTCCATCCATCATCCATCCATCCATCCATCCATTTCTCAATCCCTCCATCATCCATCCATCCACTCATCCATCCATCCATCATCCATCTATTCTCCCTTCCCTCCATCCATCATCCATCCATCCATCCATCCATCCATCCATCTATCCATCCTTCCATCCATCCATTTCTCCATCCCTCCATCATCCATCCATCCGTCCATCATCCATCTATATTCCATCTCACCATCTCATCATCCATCCATTTACCTATTACCAGTATGAACTCATAGGTTTCAATTTTTTTATTGTTTATTAAACATAATTATTTATACCTAGTTTTGCTCAAATTGTTCTAGACTTGGCCACTGGAAGCCCCATCAGGCTGTTGTCCCTTTGGTGCACCCCAGTCACTGGGGGTACCTCTCTATTTTCTGACATAATATATTCCAGTCTCACCTCTGCTGTACTCACCCTGCCCCAGATCTGGAAACAGCCATATTTCCAGGAAGAAGTGCTTTTGCTTTTGGAGCTGGATGTCGTGTTAGAAACCAGTATCTGGCCTCTGTGTTCATCGTTACTGGGGTGTCATTGCCATTAGACCCTTTCAGTGGATACATACCTAAAGTATACATATACACGTGCTGTAGAAAGCTGGGCCTGGTCAGGAGACAGGACACACAGCAGGTTGAACAGGGAAATGTTAATATGAAGAATTATTAACTGATAAAAGAGTAACTATAAGATTTGAGGAAACTCTGTATGGCACCCTGGGAATGAGGGAGAGGACCCAAGGAAGGACAAGCTTGGATGGGGTTCTGATCTCACGGGAGAAGGCGTAGTTCATCCCAACAGATAGCAGAGCAGTTTGTCGCCTTAGCCAGACTGGAGCTGGTCTGGAGGCAGGTGATAAACCACCCTCTGGAGGACAGGGAGGACAGCAGGAGACCACCAGCTGGTGGTGTGGTATGTGGGGGCAATCTGGGGACAGAAGGCTTTCAACGTGGTTGGGCCATGTGGGGTCTGGGAAGAGGAGGAGGGCTTACAGAGGGATGACCACTCCATGGGTGTCCTTCTGGATCCTAGGCAACTGGGATACAGACAGGTGTCAGGGTCTCTGGTTTCTCTGTGGAGCGCACTATAGAAAGGTCACTAGGCCAACGCTGGGAGGTCACAGGACGGACTGTTCTGAGCCAGTGACTGCGGTAGCTTCCCCTGGATTTCCCCCACTCTCACGCAGCATCCCCCACTCCCAAGACCCCTGGGGAAAGCAGGATGCCTTCATCTTTCTACAGTGTCCGTCCAGCACCTGCTGCTGAGAAAGCTTCACTCCGTGCTTCCATGAAGGGAGAAAGCCTCAACAGTTCCATCGTTTACTACAGAGCAAACGTTAAAGGGTGAATTTGGAGCTGGGAGGTGAAAAACTCACACATATACACACACGTATATTTTAGAAATCATGAGTTTATGCTAATATTTCCAATTCTAAATCACCCCCGTGGCTTCCCCTATTTCATATTTCTATTTTTTTCTTCCCTAGTTTGCCCAATAATACACCTAAAATAATTTCAGAATTTCTTCACTCATATTATTACTAAAAGCAAACCTACTAAAAAGATTTTAAGGAGTGAATGTTTGTGTCTTCCCCAAATTCAGATGTCGAAGCCCTAACTCCTAGCATGGTGGTGTTTGGGGACGGGGTCCGTGAGGTAACCAGGGTTAGAGGAGGTCGTGAGGGTGGGCGCTCAGAATGGGATCAGTGCCCTTGTAAGAAGAGTCACTCAGAGAACTTGCTCCGCCCCCCGGTGGACAGAAGAGGCCACATGAGCTCACGGTGAGATGTTGGCTGTCCACACGCCAAGAGAAGAGGCCTTTACAGAACCTACCCCGCTGCCACCACCTCGTTTCTCACAGCCTCCAGAACTGTGAGAAATGAAGCTTTGGCTGTGTAAGCTGCCCAGACCATAGTATTTTGTTTGGCAGTTTGAGCTGAGTAAGACAGAAGTTCAGAATCTGCCTCAAGTTCTTCCTGCCAGGCCACGCACCCGCACACTGGGGGGGACACGGTGAGTATGGACAGCCTCAAAGTGCTAGGTTTAGTCTTCAGTGTGGGCAATTAATTCATTTGAAATGCAGTTGGGTATGTTTGCTTCATTTTCACTTCAGTTTTGGATTTTTCGTCTTTCCATTCTTGTTGATTTAATTGCGTTTTGAATATGTAGAACATTAACATGTTCTACATATTCAAAATTTAAAAATTTAAAAACACATAAAGAGGTATACTCAAAGAATCGATGCTCCTTACCTTAATTCTTCCATCCTGTCCACACACCTAGTAGATACTTCATTACTTTCTGATTTATTTTTTCTATTGCCTAAGCATATATATGTTGTCTATATATATTTTATAATGTTTTCTTTCTTCTTTCATTGACAAAAGAGAGTATAATATATGTGCATTATTTTGCCTGTTTTATTGAGCTGTAATTGACATATAACATTGTATTAGTTTTGGTCACATATATTTATATATTTTTTGTACTCTGCTTTCCACTCATTGTCTGGAAGTGACTCCGTGTCAGCTCCTGTGGATCATTCTCATTCTTCTTTACAGTTCACAGTGTTCCACTGTGTGTATGTACCAGAGTTTGCAAACTACCTCCAAGCCTGAATATTTAGGAAGCTTCCTGTGGCTCCTGATGATAAACAATGCTGCAGTGGATAACTTGCACATACGTATTTTGTGTTGTTGGAGGTGTACCTCCAGGATAAGTTCTTAGAAGTGGGATTGCTGTGTTGGGCTATGAAGACTTACGTGGTGTTGTTAGATACTGCCATTTCCCTTCCATAATGATTGAATCATTTTGCATTCCCTCCAGCAATGTATGGAAATACCCTTTTCTTCTACAGCTTCATCAACAGAATGTATGATCAAGCTTTTAAGCTTTTGCCAGTCTGCTAAATGAGAAACGACACCTCAATATAGTTTTAATTTGGATAGCATTTATTATAAGTGAAGTTGAACATGTTTTCAAATATTTAAGGACTACTTTTATACCTTATGAATTGTCTAATCATGTCTTTTGTCCATTTTTCTCTAGGCTTTTTAAACACTTGGATTTCTTCACATTTTAAAAGTTCTTTAGGTTTATTGGGGATATTAGTCTTTTGTTTGTGATATGTATCACAGATACTTTCTCCCAGTTATTTATCTTCTGACTTTGCTTATTATATTTTTTTGCTATGCAAAAGTTTAGAAAAATTTTTATGTAGTAAAATTTATTAGTCTTTTATTGCTTCTGGATTTTGAGTCATAATGGAAAAGCTTTTTCCTGCACCATCGATATAGAGGAAATCACCCGTATTTTTTTTTAGGTTCAGGAAGAGACTCATAACAGAATACTGCTAGTAAGAAAATCAACATATCTTTTGTATTATTATGGAATCTTTCATCCATGGCTTTTTTACAGCAGGACAAATGGTAATTAAGGCAGTTTGGTTTAAACTCCTGCAAATAGATAAAGAACAGAGAGATTGCCATTTGGGTAAAGTCAGTGACAGAATTCAGAATGTAACTCATTTTTAAGAAACTCCAGTTCCTTTGTCTATTTTGAGTCAGTCCCTAATAACAGCCAATCCACTCCTTCTGAGATTCATATCCGTTAACCCAGGTCCTTATGGTTAAGGTGGTTTCTTCCTGATTTCGTAGAGCATTTTGCCAAGTCTCATGACCGTCTCAGAGCTCTGCCGTGTTATTGCAGGGCTGAGGTTATCTGGAGAGAGGTTACAGGCCGTGACATTTCTTAGTCTGTTCTCCATGACCCTGGCTGAGGAGAGACTTGGGATAGTGATGATCTCTCTGTGCGGAGCAGGTGGGGAAGTACGTCGTCAGATCCCTTTCTCGGTAGAGATTGTGTGAAAAGCCCCATCTTCGAATGAGCTCACAGCAGTCCAGAGGCTGGGGGACAGCTGCTCCCCTCTGTTACGGAACAGTTGAAAACAGTGTGTTAGTGATGCAGTTTCATGCGGTGAGAATGAACACGGGGACCCGGGAGCGATGAGTTGGTGCTGATCCGTGTCTCTGAAACTCCTCATGTGATGAAGGGCTGGAAAGGAGGAGGCATCTGTTCTAGCACTAATGCTCACAGGCCGTGTGACCCACCGCCAGCCACTTCCTGACCTTTAACTTTGGTGGTCTCTACGTACTTTTCCAGCTCTAAGTTTCCAAATTCTATTTCCTTTTCTACTTGTAATATATATAGTTTCTTACATTCTGCAAACTGCTAAGCACTTTTGAGTCTTTGTCCTTTTTTTAAAAAAAACTAAACATTCACTTCGTCCTAAAAATTTCTTTTTGAACATTCTTGGTCTTGAGAGTATTGCTCAGATAAGTTGATTGGTATTCGACATTTTGTCATTTCCATTTGAGTGTAAGCTACATGAAAGTGGGCTTGGCTTTGGCACCTTAAATTAAAGATAAATAGTGTATTTCTTTCTGGCGTAGCTTAGTGCTACAGGGTAAAACCATTCTAGGGGCTTAGTGACATGGAGTTAGGCCCTGAAGTTTCAATTTTTTTACCATATAGACCAGTAACTAGACTCTGTTTCCTGGCCCTAAATTGTACCTTCTGTAACTATGGCCAAATGTTATGAAAACTCGTTGTTGGTTGCAGAAAGGTTTGGGTGAAAGTGAAAAGTTTGGCTTGATCCTTATAGATCTATTCCAGTCACTTGAAAAACACTCAAAATATGGTAACGAATTCATACTGAAACCATGTCCAATATTAGTCTCCCATCCCAGCCCCCAGCGTGTGTTCTGTTTCACTTATATAATGGAATTTCCTTCATGTCTGAAGAATGGAGAATTTAATTATTATAAAAATTAGTTCCAAGCTTGTATGACATTTATTGGGAACATTTGGCCCAGTGTTTGAGCAGGTATCTTATTTTTCTTATGTGGAAAAAGAGCCAATTAAATTTTCACAGATGTGCCCCAGAGCCAGATGTGCCCTTGAGGTAGCCACGTCCCTTTCGTAATGGTCAAGAGCACAAAGCAGTTCATGCTGCCACATGACAGTCAATGGTTATTGTAGATTTAGCTTAATCTGGAAGGATTGCCAAAACTTTCATTTAGTATGAAATACATTTAAGTTCCAGGCATTTATAATAACTACTATAAATGGAAAGCTTTTTTCTAGAATAAATTTATGCCTGGAAAGTCAACTTTTCATATTTTTTCCTAGTGAAGATGAATTGTGATTGTTTTACTGTTGACATTAAAAAAAAAAGAAGTAAAAACACCTGTGTAGACTATTTCGACCCTGTTTTCGTTCAACTCATTTGAAAAATACTGAGCATTTTCTTTGTGCTAGCCACCATGCTGAGTGCTATAGGGGTGAAGATGATAAACACAGATTTTAGTCATGATGGTATATATGGTTGCAAGTACAGAAAGACTACTTATATTGGCTTCAGCAATTAGTAAAAGCAATGTATTGGCTCATGGAACTGAAAACATCCAAGGAATGTCAGGTTTGAGTCTTTGCGACCTGTCGTCTCCATCTCTCTGCTTCTCCGTTGGCTTCACAGGCCAGCTCCTTCAACATGGGGACCTCAGGCTAATAGTCCCCCAGTTAGTTCTCCTTCCAGTGAAAAAGGGAGACTGCTCTTCACCAGGAAAGGTGCTGGGCTTGACTCGTGTGTGTGGAGTTAGTCGTGGGTCCAAACTGGAACCGGCACTGTGGCCAGAGGGAGGCTCTGATTGGCCAGGCCCAGCCAGGGGTGGGCGGGGTCATCCCTTTTCTGCCCTGGAGCCGAGCGAGAGGTTTCCAGGGGAAAGCCAAGGCTCCGCCCATTCAGGGAGTGGCGGGAGTAAACCGCTCCCATTGCCTCCCGCACGGCCTCTGCCCTCCTCACCCACAGCCTCGTGGAGGAGGAAGGAACTTCCACAGCAACAGCAACGAAGGGTGGTGGTGCTGTGGTAGAGAACACCCGGCCGAAGTGGGCGCACCAGCGGGAGCACCTCCACACAGGTCTTAAAGTGTAACGAATAACAATAAAAAAGTGAACGCTTGATATTACATGTTTAAAGGAAGCGTAATTTGGTGAAGGAGCATGGCAGTTAGCCTTATTTTGGACTTTCTCGGGCAGCAACCCTGTTGAGTCAGCGTCTGATCACTCTCTGGGCGGAGCTGGAAGAGAACTCCATAACTGACCTGAGGCCGGCAGAGGCTGGGCAGTGACTCTCACTTCCATGTCCCCAGGGGTGTTGAGCATTCATTTCCATATAATAGGGGCTGGTTCAGTACTGTGACATTGACCCAGCCACCTGATTGATGTCGCACCTTCTGTAGGGGAGACTGGTGAGCAGGTGGCAAGGTGATCCTAACTGCCCCAAGGCAGAGCCAGGACTGCCAAGGGACCAGAGATGGAAAAGGGGACTTTGTGGATGGAGGGGAGATCACAGGACATTCCTGGGCAACGTGGCTTTTGAGGTAGGGCTTGATTATGGCCAAGGTCCCTCCTGACAGGGAGCACTGCCTCCCTGCCTCTGACCTCCCCTCGTGGCAGTCCCTGAGGACTGCTTTTCTCATGTAGCTATAAGCACTCTTGAGTGGGAAAGGGTTCCCCACACTCACCTATAAGGTGGTCCTGAGAGGTGTCCCGTGCTCAGGTGAGTGAGAGTCCCCCTGCTGACCTGTGAGGACTCTCCTGACAGGTGTCTCAGAATCAGGTGGATGAGAGTCCTCATGCCCACCAGGGAGGTGTCACAGAGCTCAAGGAGCATAATCTAGTGGGCAGGTGAGTTTAGGTAAGGTAGATCTACTCCTGAGTGCTAAACTGAGCTCACTGTGAGGACG
>NW_006438073.1:3923240-3941819 GCF_000325575.1 Pteropus alecto
ACTGAGCTGAGTGAGGACGGAGGCAGGAATGTGGTCTGACTGGACCTGGGGGGAAGCCGCTTGTGCTCTGGTGGTGCCCCCCACCCCCCACTGTTGAAACTACAGTGGCCGCTAGTAGGCATATTCAGAGAGCTGTAATTTTATTTGGTGGAGTTTTGGTAATTTGGTGACTAGTGAAAGTGCATTTTTCTGGGAAATTTATCAGAAATTGTTTTGTATTTATTTGGTCTCTAGATTCAATAAACCTCAAATAGTAATGTAGACATTCAACTTATAGGGCCACTCGTAGCTGTCGAGTACAAGTCATATTCACTGAATTGAATCCTCATTTGGTTTTGTTAAGTTTGTTCCTGAGTCACTGAGTGTCCTCCCCACACCCTCTACCGTGCACACACCCCTCCTCTGTATGTGTGTGTTGGGGAGCGTGGGTAGGGTGGGACACACACATGCGCACACACACCGAATTAGATGGGTGTCATCTCTCTTAGAGGTAGAGGTCCCACAGAGGAGCCTGGGCTTGTTCCCCAGCCACCCACCACTCCTGCACTGGCCCTCCACTCCCTGTGAGCATGCTTTTCTCTACCTCGCCATAAGTGGTGCTAGTTTTGGGGGGCTTCTCTTAGCCCTGTGTTTTCCCTGAAGTGTGCCAACCACTTGGACTGCCGGTCCTAGAGGATCCTCCTGCTCTGGCACTCGGTGACTGCATTCACTTGCTGCTTATTGCTTGTAGCACCTGCTGGGCATAGAACTCATTGCCTTTTAGTATTTTTAGGGGCGTATCTGGTATATATTGAGTTAGAGTCTTTGAGGGACTGCTGAGTTGCTAGAGATGGCAGGAATGAAGAACGACTGAAGAGTTAATGCATTTTAAGGTTATCTCTTGTTTTGAAAGCATGCTTAAAGAAACTGTTGCACTTTCAAAAGATCGATGTACACAGCTTGTATTATTTATCAACAGGAGTCCCATCTTCACTTTGTTGTTCATTTGCACACAGTTAGATTTGAATCCTGAAGACTAGAGATTTCAGGATTGGTTGTCTGTGGTGGGAAAATGTCTTGTGTGGCTGATTCATTCAGGGAAGGGATTGCATGGCTGAGTTGGTAACTTTCAGCATGCAGGGTTCCTGGAATAAGGAAGCAATTAAATACTAATCAATTGTTTTAGATTTTATATTTGATACTTTCAAGTGAAAGTGGAAGACCATGTGCTCAGTGCCCATATTACCGACCTTTTGAAAGAATAAATTAAAAGGCCCATGGTATAAAGAATTAGGATTTGGAGTCAGACCTTGCGTCCATTCTTGGTTCTAGACACTAGCTATATAATTTTTAACATGGTTCCTTAGCTGTGAAGCAGGGATTAGAAAATCATATAGGGCTATTATGAGGATTAAATAGGATAATGTATATATATCTCATATATAAAGTATCAGGTACAATGTTCAAGTCTGAGAAGATACTCAATAAATGGTAACTGCTAGGCTTCCTGTAGTGAACAGTAAGATTAAAAATAAACAATATGTCTAAGGACCAAAAATTTAAATGTGGGGATACTTCACAATATCATCAGTCTGATAAAATCATACAAATAGGGGTTTGGTGAGCATACACATAGAATTATGTGCCTGCGCTTTCTCCAGGGACACTTCACCAGCCCAGCCCCAGGGGACAGGGGAAGCTGGACCTGCTGCAGCGGGCTGTCGGAGGGAAAGGGGTTTCTCCTTGATGTGTTGCTCAGGTGGCCCAAGACTCACAGATGGCTGACTCTGGGGGGTAGGGGGTGGAGTTGTGCATGAGTTGTGCTCTTGAATGAGTGTGTTCGACCCCTGAGCTACTTGTGAGCAAGCTGGGGCCTGGCGGGGGCTCTGTCTGCCAGGGTCGCAGCTCTGACTCCACAGGGGAGGTTCGCTCTAGTTCCTGTCAAAGGGCTGAGCTAAAATAGAAATCAGAACCTGGTTGAAACGAGTCCAAAATGACGTTGGGATTTAGCCTCTCCACACTTCAGCTGGTTAGCTCATTGTTGATGTGCTCTTCCTTTTTTTGTATTTCTGCTTAAAACACAGCGCAAGGTAATGCTGGAGTGAAGGGGCGCAGTGGGGCGGCCGGTGGCAAAAAGACTAAAGCTCTTCACTGGCTTCTTTTAATCTGTCGAGACAAATATATGAAAATACAAAAAATGAAGTACGTGGAGAAAATAAAGTGTGTGAATGTAAAAAGGATCTGTGTGGGGGTTTTTTAGTACTAAAAGTTCCAGTATTTGGGATTCTGAAGATTCATTTAGGCAGAATATTTAGTGATTTAAGACTGATCTAGGCTCTCAGGTTTTGCTGAAGCAAAGCCCCTTTAGTCACTCCTTTCCTGTCTTCTGTCCTGAAGTATAAGCAGGGCTTACATTTTTGCCCTTTCCTCATGACTGCGGTAATTATGATTCCATAGTTCTCCGATCTTTGCTATGTACTAATTTGGCATTGGACTTTAATGTGTGTTTTTAATGGATTTTTCAAAATTTTGGATGTAAAATATGACCACAGCTGTAGCAAATATGCAAGACAAAGGTTATTGTGCAATACCAGAGTGTAGAAATGTCAGTTAGATTTTACTTTTCTTTTCCTGGCAAATAACTTTGTTGTACATTTTTCCTAAAATAAGCCATTACAATAAGATATGGTTTATATAGCTTTCAGCAAATTGCAAATCCTTATTTTCCTGCACTGCAAGGGTAATTGACATTAATAATATAATCCTAAGACATTACAGTATTCCAGAGTATCTTCTGACTCATTAAAGAAAGATTATCTTAAGCATAGTTTTTTAGTTCATTACATTGTTGTATTATAATTAATTGAAAAGTAGAGATCTGTATATTTCACATACATGAGAACTTTCTCATTTCAAAAGTAATACAAGATCCGTTAACACACATATATAAATATAAATATAGAAATATAAAATATTTGCCTACATTTCTAATCTAATGGTTTCTTCCCATTCTGCTAACGCTGGTCTGAGCTGCCATGGTCTCTTGGTGGGGTTAGTGCCCTGATCTAACTGGTCACCTGCTGCTCCTCTGGACTTTCCTTTGGTCCACGCAACGGCCAGAATAACATTTCCCAGCGTTAGGGGAGCCCCTCACCCCTTACTCGGCTGGCTTTCTACCTGCCCAGGTGCCGACTTCCGTCCTGTGTGCTCACTCACTTCCCCTGAGGCCGAATCCGGCAGTCAGCTCCTCTGTGGATCGGTGCCTCCTCTATCCTAGGTTCCACCTGATTCAAGGTGGCTTTTCCAGAGAGGTTGTCCCCGACCACCAAGTCATGCATTATCCCTTCTCCAGATGTTTTGCCTATCACAATTAGATCTTTTGTTGTGAATAACATTTGGACTATATTACCTATCTGATTAAGAATCTAGAAGGGTTTCTAAATTATCTCGTCCAATGCAGACTCTCCCACCTGGATTTTTTTCTTGATATACTCTCTCATTTGAATATTTTTGTTTTCTACAATATACTTAGAGTCCCTTCCCCTGCTGAGATGCCGTGTCTAACAGTTGGTCACTTAACATGACCCTAAGTGAATAAATGTCAAATGCTAAGTCCAATGCTAAGTGCAAAATCCCAAACGCTGACTGTGCGCATGACTTTATGGTGTGGTTTTCTTTCTCCCTGTCAGGTCTGCTTTCACTCAGCGCAGGTGGGCGTGAACTTGTCCTTTGGTGCTTTGCACTTGGATTTTCATGTACAGACAGTCCATGTCGTATGCTACTGAGCCACACATGCTCAGACCTACCAGGCTCCTTGATGAAAACCAGAGTGAGGAGAAGGGCTGGTCGGCGAAGCCTGCTCTCGCAGCCATGGCCGGCTGCTCTTCCTCCTCAGCCTGTGGGCCAAGACGAGAGGCTCTGGCGCTGGCGTTTGTGTTTGCGTCCCCAGCTCTGTGTCGAGACTGTTCTTGAGCCCGAGGCTGCTCCTGAGTGGAGGTCAGCCACAGTGACAAAGGCTGTCTGTGAACTTGAAAAGGTGTTGTTTCATTTACAGTTTATGGTCACACACATTGTGTTCCTAAGAAATAAATACTGGTGGCATTTCATGGGAAGAACTCTTGGTAGGTGTGTCCCTTTAATAATTGTGACTTGCTGTGGTGTTTATAGGCCCACAGATTTATCTGCCATGTGTAATTCGGATTGTCTGCATTGATAAATCTGAATTCATCATTTGGAAGGATTAAGTAGCATCTTTTCATATAATTGTACCATTATTTGTTTAAGCATTCACTCTTTGGGGGCATTTAAAAAATATTTTTAAGTTTTCCGTAAAATAAATAGTATGTTGCTCCCTTTCTATAATTCCTTGGGATTATTTTTTTGGAGCTGAAGTTTCAAGTGGGATTAATAGGGATTAAAGATTCGAATTATTTAAAAATTTTGTTATGTATTTCCAGATTTCTTTTCCAGGAGGACTGGCAAAATGATGAACACCAAATTTTTAAAAAGACTTCTGGAGTTTAGAATTTCTTTTTGGCTAATTAAGGGGTATCAAGTAGTATATTATGGTTTTAGTTTTTATTTCTTCATACAAGAATTAGGTTGAAATTTTAAAATAATATCGATTTTTTTATATGGACTGATATTGCTTCTTTAACTCTTGGGATATAGTAAATTTTTATATGCTGTTTTCATCATGTTTTCCCTATTAAAATATTGGATTTAATAACGAAAAGCAAATAAGATTTTTTTTCCTTTCAAAATATTCTTTGGTATTTGTACCTACCTAATTTTCCTGATAAATTTGACTATCGCTTTTTTACTCCTAATAACCAGGGCTGCAGAGAGGAGATTCTAGCTGATTAAAAAAAAAAAAGAAAGAAAGAAAGAAAAAAAAAAAGAAAAAAATAAATAAAAAAGGAATGCAGGCTCCAAATAAGGGTGAGCCGGCTAGAAATCTTCACGTGGGGTGTATGTCGATGTGTGGCACACGGCCCACCTGCCTCCCAGACGGCCTGGCTCCCGTCATGCAGCCCCTCACACCCCACTTCCTGTGCCTCTGCCAGTCATTTCCCACTGGTGATGTTTCAGACCTACATGTTAGCTGGACTTTTGTCTCCACTGCTGTATTTAGTATTCTAGATAGAATCCGCATGCATCTCTCCATTTGTCTTTATCTCCCAGTAGGGTTTTAGAATTTTCTTTAGATTACTTAAATCCTATTTTAGTTAATGGCCCCAAATTACTCTTACTGCAAATGCGATTGCTTTACAATTTCATTTGTAGGTCCTATAGCTCTATATGATTAATTGAAAATTTTGAAGCCGTAGAACAATAAACAGATTCAATATGTATATATTTTTCCGCACTTTGTAAGTTGAAAGCAGTGTGCTTAGTAAAATTCGTCATGTGCTCTCTTTTCTACTCTACCTGAAATTACCTTTCTGACCTCCAGCTATAAGTTTCCAGCTTCTTTAATTAGTTCAGGCGGCTCTTTATTGAGTGCTGTCTGGGGACAGACAGATCAGGAAAGTTAAAATGCTGACTCACTCGTTAGTGTACACGTGCAAAAGCAGTGGTACTTGTATTTTCCGTCTTTAAATTTTAGATCTATGAGAAAAGATCATGCTTCAAGTCTCTGTGAGCACTAAAATTTCTTTTTTTCTTGAGATTGAAACAAAATCTCTAACAATAAAACTCTTCTGAATAAAGCCTCCGACTGAAATTCTCTGAAGTAGATTTGTTTCACGGGGGCACTTATTAAGAATGTCTGAGAGCATCGTCCTCTGACTCAGCCACAGTGTTTGCTGTGGAAATTGGCTCCAGAATCTTGAGGGAGCTCCTTCATTGACCCAGGACGTTGCCTCCTTACCCCAAAGGCCCTCAGGGTTCTTCACCAGGCTGATTGCTAAGAAGCACCTCCGGAATTCGGGGGGTGGAGGGGGCATAATTATATCATGACTGTACCTGAGGGATTTTACTAGAAGATTATTATGTCTTTATTTTCCCCAGTATTTGCACTTCTCCTTTGAGAAAGGTGTTTAATAATTACTGCTTGACAGAATAAGTGAACTAGTAGGATAGAAGCTAAAGTGTGAATAACTTATGTGTTTTAACTTCCTTTAGTTCATCTCTAAGGCATTTGGAGAGCAGCTGCACGATGTCATTGAGAAGCGGGGGATCGTGGGGGTCGTGGGTGCGCATTCTGGTTGTGACAAGCCAGTGCTCTCTGTCCTGTGTTACCACATTTGCTGACTGGTATCAATCACCATGAGCAGAAACAAAACTGTCTTCTGACAGACTTTGAATGTGTGTAATAGGCAGACTTAGCCGAGTATCAGTTTTCTTTTATTTCCTCACTTAAAAAAATACACATTTTTTTTGAGACGACTTGTCAAGAAATGTGGAAAAAAGAGAAAACATTTGTCCTCATGATGCTCATTGTCAAGTATAAGTACGATTGCCAAACAGTGAACTAGTGGTTGTGTAGGATTGTACACAGGTGTTTTGGAAGCAATGAGGGGAAGGTGGGATTCTTCAGGGGATGGTCCAGACCAGCGAACCGTAAGCAGCTTTGAAGGGTAGATAGAAGTTGGTGAAGAGACTTGTTTGTCCAAGAGGCAGCGTAGTAGGGAGGAAGCCGGCAAGGAGGTGAGGCATCGCGGGTGACTACAGATGTTGCCGGTGAGAGCGCTGAAGGGTGACAGATGCAGGTCATTCTTTCAAGGAAGTTTGACCATGAATGAGAACAGAAAACCAGGGCAGGTATGTGGTTGGGGTAGTCAGGGTCCATTCTTAACAACTTTAAGGTCCTTTTAAAAAACATTTTATAGGTTGAGGGGCTGTTTCAGGCCAGATTTGAGATAGAAAGAATTGATGGGCAAAGCCTCCAGAAGATCAGCAGGTCAGACTTTGAAACAAAGAGATACCCCTTTCCCTGAAAGCAGAGGGACAGGGGTTTGAGGTTGGTTGCACTTGTGAAAACGTCTATTTGAGGATGAAAGGCAGGGAGCAGGGCGGAGGAGCCGGCCTAAGGAGCATGGTGAAGCTTTGAAGTAGCTGCTAGGAAATGGAAAAGGGACCTGGCCGAGGATGAATGAAGGACAGCGGAGAAGAGCTAAGCGTTGAGACTGGATACCATGCAGTGGTTCTAGCTGGAGAGGCTTTCATTTCTCCAGTCGTGCCCAGCTTTACAGAAAACCAGAGTTTTGTCACTAATACTACACAAGATAACTAAATAACCAGATTAACATGTTCTTCAGTCTTGCTACTAAAGGGCATCACTGCATGTGCTGGCGGATGTAGTATCGACCTGCAGCCCCCGGCTCCCAGGGAGCTCAGAGCATCCGGGAGTGGGGTGTCATGGCCTTTTGCTCTCTCCCCGTCATGCACTGGAGGTGAGATTGGTAGGAGTTGTATTTGTGATTGACTTTGCGACTCTCTAAAAGGTTTTGTTTGGCTAGAAATTACAGCTTTCTGCTGAGTTTGCTTTCTCTCCACCCCACCCACACCTCCGCCGCACGCCCAGCTTTATTGAGATACAGGTGACATATAACATGGTGTAAGTTTAAGGTATACACTGTAATGATTTCATTTTGTATATATTGCAAAAGGATCACCACAGTAAGGTTAGTGAACCATCCATTATCTCACATGGTTACAATGTTTTTTAGTGGTGAGGACTTTTAGGATTTATTCTCAGCAACTTTCAGACATACAGCACAGCATTAACTACAGTCACTGTGCTACACATTACACCCCAAGAACTTATTCATCTTATAAATGGGAGTCTGTACCCTTTGACCATTTTCTACCATTTCCCTCCTCCCGCAAGAATGTGCTTTCTTTCATGCAAATATATGAAAAGATGGGCAGTAGGCGTTACCCAGCAGTTGGGCAGAGGTTTATATGGGGCATAAATCTGAGCTGTGGGATGGGAGTCACTTTTGTGGTCCATCTTCTAACAGGTATTTGAAATGGAAATCTTCACATCTTGTTGGAGGACCATACTGAGAACATTCTTCTTTCCAGGGCTCCATAGTGACATGTAGAGCACATCTGAGATCCTATATGACGGTGACCATATAAGGCTCACAGGACCCCAGATGCCAGCAGTTCCTCCAGATTAGTGGAGAAAGCTATGGTTTGTGCTGTTGTTTTTACTAGCCCAACGAGCTACACCTTTTGCTGTGATCCTGTGCCCAGAAAAGGGACTGTCTCCTGGAACCTAAAATGTGACTCTGGTTAGAGGCCGACACCACCCCTGCCGCGCCCCCCCCCCGCCCCGCCCCCGTGCCCCTGCAGAGGGCTTGGCGTGGCCCAGGCACCAGGGACTTCTGCACTGGGCTTTTTCAGTTGCTGGGCTAGTTGGGCAAAGTGAGGTGGAGAGCTTCCATGTCCATCTTTGCTGCTTGCTGGACACTCTGACTTCTTGATTTACTTCTTTGTAAACTTAGGACCTCAATTACTTGTTATAGTCAAACGCATGAGTTTCTAGAGTCCTGGTTACACCACTTAGTAAGGAGATGAGGTTGGGCGTGTCACTGAACCTTCTACACCCAGTGTTCACTTCTGGGAACTAGGTTATGGTTCCATCTGTCCTGCCTTCTGCATGCGAATGCCCTGGGCATGAAGTAAGAGGTCTAAGCAAAACACTGCAAATTTCAAAGCACCACACAGAGGTAGTTTTTAGTGTTATAAAGTCCAGAGAATACGCTGATTTTCAACTTTCAACCCTTCCCATTGCTACCCCGAGATCGATTTCTCAGAATCTTCTCTGTAAAACCACATGGGGTGCGGGTGGGGGAGGAAAGAGCTACTGGACCTGAGAAATTTGGTTACTTTTTAAACTAAAGACTTTGTTAAATCACCAAAGCAACAAAGCTGTATGAACAATTCGTAGAGGCAAAAGTGATTTTAAGTGTATATTTTAAGTGTGTTTTGTGATTATTCTATCAGAGTTGTGCTCAGAGTGCTCTACGCTCGTTGTACTAAGGTATTTTATTTAAACAAACCTGTTGATACTCATGGTAGACACTGTGTGTGTGTGTGTGTGTGTGTGTGTGTAAAATTGTATTCGAATCGGTTCATCTGGGAAAAACTTATTGACACACCTGGATGTATAGTACACCTTGCTTAGGCAGTCAGCACCTGTTTTGTAAAGAGAACTTCAGAGTGAAGCATTTCTCAGTGTCATTCTGGGTAATAAGAGATAAATGAATTTGTGGGTTCTCACAGTAAAGGGAGCGTCTTTAATAGGCTAGTCACATCTTAGCATTAGGTATAAAAAGACCTATAAGAAATGGCCATGTAAAGAGCTCTGACTCGAGGGTGGGAGACATAGCTGCCCCTAATATATTGTTTTTATTCGTGTAGATTTCGGTGCCATCTGCCTTCCCCTGAGAAAATGGGTGCGTCACTGTTTACAGTGGTGCACGCTGATGGAACTCAGGGAGACGCTCCCTCTTTTTTTAAAAAGAAAAAAGTCTTTCTTTGGCAGTCATTGCTCTTCCTTCCCAGATATATCAAAGGCAGATAATATGGTCTCCAACTTGTAAATCAAAATTTTTTAAATGCCCAGAATTTATCCTCTCTCCTCAATTAAATGGACCTTGGCACAAAAGGGTCGCATTTTGTCTAACTATGTGATGAGCTTCTCTGTGGGCCTGGCCCCTGCACGTTACCTTTTGGTTTCTTGTTCAGCTCTTGTCCTTTGCTTTTCATTTCATCTGGACTTGGGGACTCTGTAGCTGTTAGGCCTTGCTGGACCTAAGAATCAAAATTACTGTTTTGATTTTAATAAAATAAAGCAGCTGAAGCCTTTGCGTTCCTCCTTGTCTTCTTCCAAAAATGTGAGTTCTGCTAGAGTAAGCACACGTAACAGGAATTGCAGATATCATGGCAGCACCCGTGCCTGTCAGCTGAAGGGCGGCGCTCACTGTTCGTTGCTTCTTTATTGCACTCTGCATTCTTAGTGTCCACCTGTCCATCTTGGAGTGTTTGGCAGGGTCCAGTGGAAATGGAAACCTCCAGGAACTGAAAGACCCTCAGCTTCTTCTGGGTTTGCAGTCTCTAATAAGAATATCAGTGTCTGCCCAAGAGAATGTATTATGTGTCATGTGCCTTAGAAATAATTTTTCCAAGTTGATATTGTTTTTCTGAGTGCTGTAGAGATTGAATAAAAAAGGATATTGTCGGCATGCAATGGCAGCAACTAGAATGTGGCATTTATGATGAATTGGGTTCTGTTACAAAATGAATGGGTAGCAATAACCAGAAAATTGGGTAGAAGGGGAAGAAAGAAACTCATTAATATTTATTTGGCAGGTATTTGTTGCTCATCTGTTTATTGACTGCTAGAAGAAATGGAGGATTGTAAGAATAATATTTCACAGGCTCCGAGCAGGTGAAATGGGCTTTGAGCAAATGAAACCCTGCTCGATAAGAAGTCTAGCAAAAGATGCAGCCCATGTGGTTGTCTCTTCAACTAGAAATTAGCCTGCTACTGCGCTTATGTTGCAGAATTTCTTTAATGTTATGATACAGTTGGATTTAGACCTGCTATTTTGCAATTTTCTGTTTGCCTTATCCCCTTTTTATTTGGTTTCTCTGAGCTTCTTTTCTTGCCTTCCTTTGTATTAACTAAAAAATTTTTTCATATATCTTTTTAACTTTTATGTTGGTTTTCAGTTCTATTTCTTTGCTATAATTTTTCTATGATTGTTCTAAAGATTACAGTGGTTCCCCCTTATCCACTTTTCACAGTTTTAAGTTATCCTCAGTCATCTGTGGTCCAGAAATTCTAAATGGAAAGTTCTAGAAATAAAAATTCCTAAGTTGTTTTTTTATTGAGGTATGATTAACTTTACAATATTGTATTCGTTTCAGATGTACAACATAGTGATTCAGTATTTATGTAACTACGAGGTGATTGCCACAATAAGTCTACTTACCTTCCGTCATCATACAAAGTGATTACAATTCATAGGTTATAAATTGTGCGCCCTTCTGAGTACATGGTGAACCCTCAAACCCTCGCTCTCCATCCCATCCCGGATATGAATCATCCCTTTGCCTGTGTACACTCCTGACCTATTTGTCACTTGGTAGCCGGTTATCAGATCGACGGTCGAGGTTATCGCAGTGCTTGTGTTCAGGCCATCCTTACAGTAGCCCAGCACTACGTCACAGTACGTCATTCACCCCACTTCATCTCATCACGCAGCACTGGGCCCTCTCACAAGAAGAAGGTGAGTACAGTACAATGAGATACTTCAAGAGAGACACCATGTTCGTGTAACTGTTACGATCATTCTGTTTTATTAGTTATTGTTGTTAATCTCTTTCTGTGCCTCATTTATAAATTAACCTTTATCATAGGTATGCATGTATAGGAAAAACAGTACATATGGCCATTTCAGGCATCCACTGGGGATCTTGGAATGTGCCCCCTGCGGATCAGGGGGGACGACCGTGTAGCATCCAGGATTTAGCACTGTATAGTTTAGGTTACTACTGAGTTAGTTCAGGTGAGACAGGAGGCTGTCACGGAAGAGTTCCCTGCATCCCCTCGCCCAGCCTCGGCGCTGCCGCCGTGGGATCTGGCCTTTCGCTCTGCGTGGGGTTGGAACTTCTGGAGGGCTTTAAGCCGAGGAATATTGAGAGAGGCTGTTGCTGTGAACAGTACATCCAGGGCCACTCATTATTTGAGTAGAGTAGTATTTGCTTATAGTTGTCGTGAAATTTTTAAAAATTATGAGTGAGCGTTTTTCACTATTTAAAAAATAGCAATGTGTTGCCCCTTAGCTTTGAGAGAGATGAGTCTTAAGTCCCTGAAATAGAACCTCAAAGACACATTTAATCAGTGTTCTAGATAGTCTGGCTTTTCATTAGTTTTTCCTTAATCGGTGGGTTAGTGTTATATTTCCTTCCATCAGAAGTGAAATCTCTAGCTTATCGCTTCTTTCTCAAATCAGTTAGCATTTTAATGTTTACCTCTTTTAGAGGTGTGAGCCGCTTATTTTCCTTTTAAAATCCATACATGTCCAGTCTCCATGGAAAGACGAACTGTGTCAGACATGTGTGGATTAAAATTTAGCCCTCCCCCCACAAAGGGAGATCTCTCGACGCGTAAGGAGTCGGCTGTCCGTCATCGCTTTCACATTTATTCCGTCTTCCTAACAAAGGACGCATACTCCTCTAAATTTACCAACTTCCTCCTGACTTTGCAGGTTAACTTACAGATGAGTGTGTCTGTTCCATCTGCTTCTTATGGCTTAGAACATTTCCTGTCATCAACACAAAAATTTTAGATGGCTTATTTATTTTGCCTAAAGAACGTTCAAGCTCCACAGCTTTGAACATTTTTCAGTTGGTTGAAAGTCTGGTTTGAGATTACTTTTACTGAATTCTACACAGAAGATCCCATAGCACCATTGAAATAGCTCCGTTGCATAACTGGCCTGTGTCTAAAAATAACAGTTGAGTAGCATCAGCTCTTGCCCAGGGCTGTGAACCGGCCCTCTTGGCTATTTGTGCTGTCTCCGACCACAGACTGGCTTCCAGTGTGTCCTGCCAAGAGATCCTTTGTAGAAAACAGCAAGCTTGTTCCAGTGAAGTCTCATACTGTCTGTGGTCCCTGACAGATCAACAGACTGCGCGTGGTGTCTGCCCAGGTCTGACTTGCCAACATTGAGGGATTTTCATGATTGTGTTTATACTTCTCTGAGGTCTTTGGTGCCTGGGGTTATAGATGGTCTCACTTAACTGGTACACAAAAAGTGTCGTGTGGCAAATTCAACTTGAAGAAAGTCAGATACAAAGTCACAGTCTATTAGGGAGACTATGGGCTGTTGGAAATTAATAGTCCTTTTATTTCCTGTTTTATCACATGAAAAACTGTGAGCCCTGCTCTTGCTGGCAGTATGTACAAGGTTACAGACAATTTACAGAGCCTAAAAGTAGGCACATACTTGCTCTGGAATCAAGATGTGGAAATTCTGACATGACTTTATTAGGGAATGTGTTAACGTATTGCAGATTGTGCAAAGGAGACAATGTTTGTATCTGAATCACTGTTACATCTTTAAGGGCACCTGTTTGTTTTTTTTATTCACTTAAGCACGCCAGCTAGATTTTTATCTATTGTTATTTCAACTCTTATTTCCGTTGAGGTTGAAGATATGATCTTCACATGTGTTTTGTTTTAATTAAGCCAGTGCACAATTGGTATTTGTGAAATATTCCTTTAATGAATATATATTAAAATAGTGATATAATGTCATGCTAAAAGAAAAACGCACCTTTGCTTAGAGAAGCACAGTTTCTCTTCATTTAGGTGCAAATTGAAGATAATTACGATTGATCAAAACTTCACTTTTTAAAATAAGTGAAAATTTTAAAATAGGTGAAAAAAATCATAATTTTGTGTTAAATATGGAAGAAATGGAACACATTGCTGAAGGCCAGATAATTTGACCAAGGAAATGCTCAGCGAGTGAAATGACTAATAATAACTTCCCGTGGAATTCTTCCTCATTATAATCACACTCCAGGGAAGTTTTAAATTTAGAAAGGAGAAATAAGAATCTGAATGTTATGAAAAATATTTCGATAATATTTAGGAGCTGTCCACTTGTGGTTTTATATCTAACTGGAAGCGAAATATAAAAATGTAGAAGTAAGAGGCAGAGAGAGTAGAGGAGAGAATACTAAATTAGGAGTCAACCAACACACCGTGGTTTTTATTTGTCTCAGCCATTAGTTACTTATGAAACCTAAAGTAAGTCTTTTATCCTCTCTCTCAACTTCTTGCATTACCTTTCTTTCCTTGGGTTTTTAAATTATTTTTGTTGAAGTATATATATGCTTCAGTATTTCCTGTGGTAACTGTCTACAGGAGGTAAACCCAGTCCTTATATTTCAGAAAATGCCTTTATTTCATCCTCACTCTTCCTGGTGATAGAATTCTAGATTAACAGTAGTTTTCCTTCAAAGCTTTGGAAATATGACTATTGCCTTCTAGTATTCATTGTTGCTATTTTGAGAAGTCTGCTGCCTGTCTAATTAATCATTCTCTTTTAACTCTTTTTTCACCTTTTTCCACTTTTTTACACGATTTTCTCTTTACCCTTCATGCTTTTCAGCCTCACTACAATCTATCTAGGAGATTTATTTTTATCCAGTCTGCCTGGCACGTATTGTGAGCTTTCAGTATCGAGTCGTGCCTTCAGTTGTGGGAAATTGTTAGCATCAGTTCTAATATTGCTTCCACCATCCCTTCTAGCTTCATTTCTGGAAATCCTATTAGGCGTGTGTTTCTTCTCAGTCTACCTGTTATGATACTTCTCTCCATGTGATCTCTTTTCTGTACTCTGAGCGAGCTTCAGCTTACTGATTTTTTCTGTTTGTGTCTGGTATTGAGTTTGTCTCATCTATTGAGTTTGTAATCAATAATCATATTTTTTATTTCCAGGATTTCAAATAGATTTTTGTTTTCAAATCTACCACTTGATTCATTATCTGACTGATTTTGTTTCAAAAAAAATTGGAGGGTTATTTTTCTTTCGTATCTCTTTGAAGGTTTTAACACATTAAAGTCATTTCAGTTTGCCATGTTTTCATTTCGTCAGGAGTGACTTCATCAGGTTGTTGAATATTTGTCGTTCTTTCCTGAAGTCAGTTTCCCTCCTATGTGTTGGGCTTTTAGTTTAGAAGCCTGTCCTAAGCAGGAATCTTTGTCCCATTCTCCGCCCTCTCCCCTCCCTGGGGAGTGGTTTTGCTCCAGACTCAACCCCACACCAGGCCCTTTGCTGAGAACCGGGTCTCAACTGGAGGTCCAGCTGCTGTCCTTGGTGCCGAGGGTAGTAAGGTGTGCCTGCCTATTCCCTTTGCCGGGTTCAGGTGGCGAGCTCTCTCTGCTTCCTCCTGCTGTTCCAGGAGTTGGCTTTGTCCTAGCCACAGCCCCCAGCCGTGGTCACAGAAGCCTTTTGGTTTTTTTCCCCACAGGCAAAGTGTGCTTCGTCCAGCCATGTGGTTTAATGCACTGAGTCGTGCTCCAAACCATTTTCCTTTGTCCCTTCCCTGCCCAACCACGTGCCTTTGGCTGCTGCTTCCACTCCAGGCCTCTGCCTGTTTCTGAGCAGTAGGGCTGCAGCCTCAGCCCCGATTGTCAGCTTGTTTTTGGTCCATGTATCTTATTTTTCTTGTTTATAAACATGATTTCCTTACTTCCTCCCCTCCTACTCCCCCACTTCGTTTCTCTCTCCCTAAAATTATTTTATCTATCATTGCTATCATTTGGATTAGTGAGTGGTATTTAAAACCTGAACTCACAAGACATCCTGCCCAGAAATTCTGTCCTAGTTTCTTCATCTTTACTAAGGAATCCCTAAGGTCCCTTCCAGCTCCCAACATTCTAACTTCCCCCTAAGCACCAGGCAACAAGAGAAATTATCTGTGGGGTTAGGTGTTTGGCACATTACAGTTAACTCAATCCCTTTCCATCCTTATGGATCTGGGCCA
Source organism: Pteropus alecto (assembly GCF_000325575.1). Classification (NCBI taxonomy): domain Eukaryota; kingdom Metazoa; phylum Chordata; class Mammalia; order Chiroptera; family Pteropodidae; genus Pteropus; species Pteropus alecto. The sequence goes on from NW_006438073.1 coordinate 3,938,742, forward strand.
AACATGCTCATGAATTATTGATCTCAAAAGATGTCCAAAGTGTCGTAGCCTCTGTAGAAGTTTTTCCAGCTATTATTTGCCTTCTCAGTTATTATTTTGCATGCTGGACTTGGCTTTTGTAGGAAAAAAACAATAACACAAACTCTCTAAACCATAGGAGTTCTTATTGGCCCAAAGACCACTTTGCTGTGGGAATGGAGCCGGCACTGGCCCCTTGTCTCTCCCATATACATCTCCAGCCCTCTGCCTGACCTCAGAGACCTGGACGCTTCCAGAAACAGCTGCTTTAGAACTGGGAACTTGTTTTCATTTCCTACAAGGAAGTAGTAATAGGTTTTCCAGCAATCTGTCTATTCCAGCATGACCTAGAGGGGACTCAGAAAGGGACGGAGAGGGATTGATCATTGTCAGTCACAAGGAGCTGGAATTTACAAGCCTCTGAAGTCTCTCCGTGGATGGTCGCTAGAGCTGTTTATGTTTTACGAATAATGTTTAATGAAGAACTGCCAAAATTGCCGTTAAAATTTTTTGAAAAATAAATAACTTAGCAAGGAAAGGGCCATATGGTATCTGTTTAAAACCGGAGGCACAGAGTCTATTTAAAAAAATAGACCTACAAAAAGGCTAAGCACAAACCGAAACACCCCCTCCACTTTAATAAAAGTAATATTTAACTATTTGTGGCTAAATTTTAAAATTGGACTGAAGAATTTAAAACTTTTACGAATATCATATTAAATTTGGCAAGAAATTCCGAGGAATTATAAATTTGATTCCAGTCCGTTGGTTCTCAGTGCTTCTCTTACAGTTAACCTCCTAAGTAGAAGGAATTGCAGATAACGTACAGTTTTTAGGGAACCATGTGCTGCAGGAGAAGAGGGCCTGGCTCAGAGGAGGGCAGAGAAGTCGGCAATAACAGCGGGGAAAGGTGGGCCCCTTGGGGAACCCCAGGGAGAAGATGGTACTGCTGTGATTCGAGAGCCTGTCCTCCATCAGTGGCCCGTGGCTCTGGCACTCACAGGTGCTGCTCTCAAAACGGACGTCAGAAGTAACATATTGCCTCTCCAGTGGAAGTTTGAGCTATCCACCAGTTTCCTTTTGTTGATTCTGTTGCCTCGTGACTGGCTCGTCTGTAAAATAAAAGACCATCTGTAAAATCACTAGAATATTTTTGCATGAAAGTTGTGATCATTAATGCTAAAATGATTTATACCAGAATTGAGTGTTCTCTTCCATTTAAATGCTTGATTCAGTGTAATGTTCTTAGCCCTTTGAACAGCATCCGGTAAGTTTTTTGTCTTATGTTGAAAGCACATCAGGAACACATCCCTAATAGTCTCTGATGGCATTCGTGAATTGGGCTCATTAGCTCAGTTGGTTAAAACACTTGGTTGGAGAGAGCAGAGTATTGCTTCAGCCCCTGGGCTGGCCAGTTAATTTCTTTCAGTTTTCTGAGCACAGAGCCTTGGTCCCCAAAGAGGGATGGAACCCCACATTGCTATTACAAAAACACTTCAGGGGCATGACTTAGGCATAGTGTGTATGTCAGTGCCATTGTCATTAAGACACACACACATACACACACACACACACACACACACACACTTTTTTAAAGTACATAATTATGTAGTTGCCCCAGGTGGGACAGGCAAAGTTAAATTTTAAATATGTTTTTATCTTTACAGTATTTGTACAGATTATCTATTCATTCATTATGGTAACAGAATCCTTATCATGTGGTTCCAAGTCTCTGTGTGACCAAATTTACAGAAAAATGTGCCATGATGTAGTTTTATCTGTTTTGAAGGTACTTGTTAGAGTTATTTTATAGTGCCAAAGAGCCATATTAGAACTATGGTGCCAAATTGCCAGAAGTGTTTCCTTTTATATCTCATGAATCAGTTAAAAAATACAAATATATGTTTATTGAAAGGCCATGACTTTCACCTCAGCATAGCCCTTGTTTTATACAGCTTTTATTTTGTTATAATGGCTTATGATGAGTGTCATTTTACAAGGGAGGAAATCTGAGCGCTAAGAGGCGTTGAGTTAGCCTCTGCCATGGGAGGAGGCCAGGGGAGGAGTGGCATCCTTACCTTAGGGCGCCCCTCTGGGTGGGTAACTTTGTTATCTCTTGCATCAGGACAACTTCACTTGAGACTTTCAAAGATGGGAGCAGACTGAGTTTCTAGTATGTTTTTGAAAGCAAGGTGTAGAACAGATGATGCTGTCATTTGGTTTTGGAAAATCACACATATATGCTTCTGTGTGCTTAGACTTTCTCAAGAAGGACATACAAGACCCACTTGGTAACCGTGGTTGCCTCTGGTTGTGGGAACTGGCACAGTGGTACCAAGGTGTTGGCTGAGTCAGGTAGTGATCGGCTCAGGGATGGGATTGTGACTTTTGTTAGCTTGTCCAAAAACAAAATTCTCGTTCTTTCCCACTGGACTTGAATGAGAAGAGAATGTGGGATTCGGAGTAGCTGTCTTCTACATTCTAACCACGGGGACTGGAGAAAAAGCCAACATGGAGGAAAGCAAGGAGCCTGGAGTGACATCGGTGGGACCTGGGCTTAGGCCACACCTGAAGCTCATTCTGCTTCTGGCCCCTGACTAGACTCCTCACTTAGGCCAATAAATTCATTTTTTGACTTTAGTTAGTTTCTTCTCATATATGTCAGAAAATAAAATCCCAACTGGTATGGGGTAATAGCTTTTAAACTTTAGGATTACTTGATGATTAAATGACATGTATCTATAGTACAATGCTTGGCACGTAAAAAGCACTCCTTGGTAATGTTTAGAATGTTTGGTCAGAAGGCCATCTCACATTTTACTAATAACCTGCTCTAAGGGAAAGTAGGGGCTGCAAGAGAGATTATAACCAAGTGTTTAGTTCCTTTGCCTGGCACAAATAAACTCTACTTCTATTCAAGGCCAAATAGTTGTTAAGATTTTTTAAAAGTCTCTTTGGCATATTACAACCAAGAAGCACTAGCTCTGCTCAGGTTCCAGAGTCAATTTAAATCCCTTATTGTTTTCTAATTTCAAAAAAAAAAAAAAAAAAAAAAAAGTT
>NW_006438073.1:3941889-3967751 GCF_000325575.1 Pteropus alecto
TGTGTTGAATGACTTAAAAACAAACAGGAACTCAACAGCAACCAAACAGGCGAGGGCCGATCAGGCCTTTGAAGACAACCCCTCGGGACCGCATGGATTTTTCACTACTTTTCCTTCTTCTCCAGGTCCTCCAAGCAGGAAAATCAGATCAAACTACTATAGGGATGGGAAAAAAATTTTAAATTGGTAACATTGAACACAGAACCCATTGGATTACCTAAGAGCAGAAATATTATTGTTGATTTTCTGACATCTCAGCAGCCCTAAAAATGCAGTGTGGCACACATTTTAAAGATTAAATTGAATTAAAAATCAATTTCTATTTTGAGAATTCGAGTAGCATGAGATAATTGGAAAGGCCTTGGAGTGTTTTCAGTAATGGTTGAGCGTCATTGTTCTTAACAATAGAAATGAACTCAATAGAAATGACAAGCATTTTGTATATACTCTAGCTAACCTGATTTTTAAAATAAAAACGTTTCTAATGCATATGGAGCACATGACCCTCATCTGCCATAATCTTAACATTTTTTCCCCTTAGGACTTTTATATGATTATCTCATCACAGACACTGTATTTCTAAAGCGTCGTCTTTTTCCTTACCTATAAGTACAGTATACAATACGTGGTTTTGCTTCTGTCTTTACTGCTTCATTACTTTCACATTCTGAAAAGGGGCACATGCTGTAGTCAATTAGTCAGAAAACGTCAGGCATAGATAAGAAATCAAGCTGATAGGCTGTTCTCCGACCGTGGTGATGGAAGCCATGGGGAGCATGGTGCTTCGGCTTGCACTGCCGATACCTGCAGGGTCTGACCAGCCCGACGCTGCTCGCCTGGCAAGAGCTGCATGTGAGGTAGGTCATGAGGAGGGGCGGGTGGAAGCCGAAGTGTAGATAAGTGGTAAGTCAGGTTCTTACAGAGGAAGGTCTTTGACAGAAAACGTGGAGTCTGATCGTGGTGGTAAGAGGAATTACAGCAACACTAGTTTATACTCATGTCGCTGTCACTGTGCTCAATCTCTCCACGTGGTAACCTACCCAATCCCCTTAGCAGCCTTTGGAGGCGGGTCCATGACCACCCGCGTCGTGCAGGAAGTCCAGACACGGATGGCGAGGCCGCTCGCTCCAGGCACGCAGTTAGAACGAGGTGCTGGTGCTCCTCACTGCCGCCTGTCCTGCCTCCCGGGTGGACTGTGCCTTCGGTGAGCTGCAGGGTAAGAGCCGCGGGAGCTGCTGCCCCGGGGACTCCCCCGTAACGCCCTCCCCGTAATAACATCGTACCGCCTTCGTCGTACCGGGTGGCTCTGCACTCGGACCGGACGCGAGGGCCACACCAAGCTTGACAATGTGGGAAGTTCCTGAAAAGCAGTTGGTTCAGCTCCACTTACAGTTATGGAGTTTATCTCCACGTAGTGATGCTGTCTAACGAAACTAATGCTTTTCGAGGAAAGGACATTTGGATGAACAGGCGACGGTAACAGTTAACTCCTCCAAGAAGCTGCCTGTGACCTCAGTCTTCACGGAGTTTCTCTTAGGGTTTATTCGTGATGCTTGTTTGCCAGCTGCCTCGTGATGCGGCTCGTTTTTAGTTATTTTTCACGTGGGCACACTCAGCGGATGTTTATCGAGCCCCTCCTGTGTTGCACTCATCGGCGGTGGGCGCTGAGGACCGCAGTGGCCGGTGATCACGAGGCGGGCTCCACATGGGCAGAGTGCCCGGGGATCCTAGGTGAGAGCAGCGTTTGCCGCTGTTCGGGGACGGGCCGGGGAGGCTTGTCTCCTTTATCCTGTGAGAGACAGCAGACTAGGAAACCGAATCTGTGTCGGCCTGCCCTGCTGTTTGGGAGCCTTGACGGCACAGACTTTCTGGACTTGTTCATAGTGCCATTTAGGAAGGGATTAGTAATGTGACAGTGCAGAGGCCCGCTGAGATGAGAGGCTGACCGGAAGTAAATAGCAGACGTTTTCCCAGAGCGGTTAGTAGTGTGGATGTGTTGCAGATACGAATGTATCTTGTGGATCACCTCGATTTTCCAAAAGAGGAAAGAAATTGAGGAAGAAGAGTTTGAGAATTCACAGAGGACAGTGGGTTTCAGTTCCCCGGTTTCGGATTCTAGCATGAGAGTTCCGCCAGGTGGGAGAGGAGAGTCTCTCGGACCGAGGAGTGGGGCAGGGTTCTGCTCTCAGCCTGCCCCCGACTCAGGCAGGCAGGCTGTCCCGTAAGTTGCCTGCGTAATTCCACGTAGCCGCCGTTTTACTTTCAATGTCTTAGAAGTGGTCCGGGTTGTTTGTGGGCTCGCTGCCCTTCCCGGCAGTCACGTTCAGTGAGCACAGGGCGTACCACCCCACGCCAGCTCTCGTTGCCTAAGAGTTTCTGCTTTCAGCTTTTCAGCGCTGAATTTATTCATGAGCATCACCTCCTAGGACTCATTACATTTTTGTTTTAAAACAGGTCTGAAATGTAACATTTTCCCAAAGTAGCTTATTAAGGATATTTTTGGTGTGTTTATATAGTTATCAGGGTGTTATTTTTGTGTTTAAAATTGTAGCTTTGCTGTGCTTACCTAAGTGTTAAAGAAGTCAGGTTCTCAATTATAATTTAAGCAATTAAATGGGAGGTGTTTTTTTTTTATTTTTTATTTTTAATTTAGGATTTTAGTCTCTGTTGGCTGTTGGTAATTCGGTATGTGTTCCTTTTTCGTCTACTCATCAAACATTTGTTGAGTACCCACTGTATGTCAGCATTTGTTCCGGGAATAAGAAGCTGAGTAAAATATGGCCCCTCCATCCATGCCCAGGTGGTTTGGTGAGGAGACAGGCCCACACAAGTTTCGTTTACTGAGACGACTAAGAGAAGGATGCGCAGGTGCCGAAGGCGTGAGAGGCCAGCACGTCAGGAGCTGCGGCAGCCATCCTGTGGCCAGGGGACAGCAAGGGACCCAGAGTCGCTGGCTCTGGCTGCTGTTACAGAGTGCCACACATTGGGCGGCTTTTAAAAAACAAACTTGTTTCCATGCTCCTGGAGGCCGGAAGTCTGAGCTCAGGGTGCCAGCAGGGTCAGGTTCTGGTCACAGCACTCTTCCAGGCCGGAGACAGCAAATTCCCATAACCTCACATGGCGGAAGGAGGGTGAGCGAGCTGTTTGGGGTACTTTTTATAAGGACACTAATCCCATTCATGAGGATCCCACCCTCGTGGACTAATACCTCCTAATACCACCCCATGGGGTGTTAGGATCTCAACATGTGGGCTTAGGGTGGGACATATTCAGCCCATTGTAGGGACTTTCGACAGTCTCTGTGAATGGCAGCGCCTGCTTGCCCAGGTTTGTTTCATGCTCCTAATTGTCTGAGTTACTGTTTCTCGTTTCTTTTGCTAATACTTGAATGCCTTTCTAATCGACGTAGTATGCGATATTACATAATGTGCGGTAGGTAAGGTAGTAGTATTTGTCATTACTACTACATGAATAGTTGAATTCGTGGGCGGTGGGAAGCCATTTGAGCTGCTTGTGTAGAGAGCGAAGTTAGCCTGTTAGTGAAGTCTTTATCACATGTCTGCAGCATGCCCAGTACTGTCTTCCTTATACAATGGGTGATAAAAAAGCAAATAACATGAGTATCACTAAGTAACTTATAATTTACTTGAAAAGAGAAAAGCAAAGAGGTAATAATACTACAAATATATGTGGCTTTTTATGTGCCAGGTAGTATGCCAAGGATATGACATGAATTTTCAAATTTAAACTCAGAAATATTATATGACAAAGATACTCTTATCTCCCATTTTTTAATAGACGAGGAAACAAACGTTTAGAAAAGTTAAGTAACTTGCCTAAGTTTAATTATAAGATATTCCGTTGTTTTAAATATAAAAGGAATCTGCCATAGATGTACAGATTTTTCAGATCTTCATCTGATTGCCCTTTACCACATCCATCAGGCCTCTGCATTTGTGCTGGACGCTGCTAGGTGTCGTGAATGTGGACCTGAGCATGACAGGACATCTGCCTTCGAGGGGCCAGATCGAGCAGGGAGGCCGACTCCTGCATAACCGCATTTGGATATTTTAATATGTTCTCTCTCAATGCATCAAGTTAAGTCCTATCATGGTTATTTATTGTAGCATAACAACCATTCTTACACTAAGTACCTAAAACAACAGTTGTTCATTTAGCTCAAGATTCTGTGGGTGGGCTGGGCTGAGCAGGGCGGCTCTTCTGGTCTTGGCTAGACTCAGTCACGTGTCTGTGGGCATCTGCCAGTCAGCTAGGCAGCTCTGCTCTGAGGATCGGCAGGCTGTCAGTCAGGCCACGTGTCCCTCTTCACGCAGCAGGCGAGCTGGGGCTCGTTTTCACGGCAGCTGGGCAGGATTCCAAGGGCGAGAAGGCGGAATGTGCCGGGCCTCTCGAGGCCTGGGCTTGGGACTAGGACAGCCTCTCTTCTACAGCTTCTGTTGGCCGGTCATGGGGCATGCCCAGATTTAGGGACAGATATACAGGTTTTCCCTCTTGATGGCAGTAACTGCAGAGGGGGAAGAGGATGAATTGTGGTCAGTTTTCAATCTGCCTCAGGTTTTATAATAGAAATATATACCAAATGCATTGAGACTTAAAGGAATAACTCTAGGGTTTCTAGCTTGGGAGTATTGTGATATCATATACCATCATGTTGAGTGATCATGATGGGGGGAGCCAGTTTTTGGGGGGAAAGATTGGTTCAGGTTGGAAACATTGCGTTAGAGGTGACAGTGAGTTATCCAAGTGGACTTCTATTTAATTGGAAACTTGGACCCGAAGAAGTCAGGGCTCCGGACAGAGCTCTTTGTAGTCGTCTTCCCAGAGTGATGGGTGGGACTGTGAGAGCGATTTCACTCTTAGGAGGAGGAGAGCAGACATCCTCGCTGCTGTCTGGGGAGCAGACTGGCCCTAGGAGGACCAGAGTGGACGGGGATCCTCGTTAGGGGCTGCTGGAGTTATCTGGGAGAGAGACCAGCCTGTGGCATATGTGATGATGGTGAGAGAGGCTGGACCAGCGAGCAGTGAGAGAGAGACAGGAGTCCTGGCTTTCTGGTTGATCACTTAGAAAGGTGGAGATGCCATTTGCTGAGGCGGTGAAGACTGAGTACCAGCTTTGGGGCATTCGTAAGGGAGTCCTGAGTTCAGGCAGAAGAGGCAGGCTGGAGATAACACTTTGACACTTTGGGTTTCACTGATATTTAAAACCACTTTTAAAAAGCCACTACGTTGAATGAGGTCACCTAGGGGTGCTGTAGTAGAGGATTAGGGGCTGAGTAGGGTGGGTGGTGGCAGTAGGAATAGGGAACGGGAAACTTAAAACTCTTTTAAAGGAAAAACAAACAGGACTTGGTGATAGATGTAATTTAAAACCTTAAGGAAAAGAACTTAAAGATACTTCTTAGATCTTAAGAGGAGTTTGAAGATAAAAATGGACAAGCTTCCTGGTTTCATGTACTTTAAGATCTTGTCAGCAGACAGTTTATTATTTTCATCTTGATAATAAAACTGTGATCAGGTGAGATTTGAGGCTCCCCACGGAGGTTCAGCCCTCTCTGCGCAGCCCTCGCCACCATCTGAACCCTTTGCTTTCGCGATAACACAAAGTTAGGAAGCGGCGATGCTGAAGAAGTTTCTCAGCCCTTAAACAGCCTTTCTGTGTTTAGCGGCCATGCCTTAAATAGCTCTGGTGGTTCTCTGTGACACTTTTCGAGGAAGACGGAATGCTGGAGGAAGTGGCCTGGCCCAGGTTCAGTTCAGTGCTGCTCCGAGGGGCAGGACCATTAGGTAAGAGTTGTTCATATCTAAAGTTGGGACATCTTAGGAGAACCTGGGGCCACACGGACGACTTCCTTTTGAGAAGTGCCCAGGCGTGTGCCAGGCTCCAGAGGGAAAGACAAAGGTGACAGCTGTGTTGCCCTTGCGGTTTGTCTGGTGAGAAAGCCAGGCCGAGCAGCGGTATGTTGGACGTGTGAGGTGGAGGGCTGCTTCGGGGTCGCAGTCGGAGAGGGCTTCCCGAAGGTGGCCTCTGTAACTCATCGCTCGGTGTTGGGGCAGTGGCCACAGGCAGGGAGATAGGTACCAAGTGACATTGTTTCGAATTTTATTTCTGACTTCCTCTGTGCTTCCAAAAAAACAAATACAACACCATAATTTTACCCAGGGCTCTATCTTGAACTGCGAACGGTTTGGACCGGAGAAAGTGAACAATGCACACACCACGGAGTGTGGGAGGCTCCTCGCAGGCTGCGGTGGCACCTGCGACTAGACGTAGTATTTCGGCAGAGCTCACCAGACGGGATGGATAAAGGCCTGACTGAGCTCTGCGCCAGGTCAGGACAGATTTTGTAGCCAAGTAAGTCAGCTCAGGTTTTGTCATCAAATGAGTTAGTGAAAAATATTAGGTTTTCAGAGATTTTTAGAGTTCGGACTTGTAGACAATTATATTTGAAACTTAGGACTCTGCTTTTTATTTTCTTCTTCTTTTATGGACTCGGAGGTTGGGGCGTGTTTTAGAACGTGGCGGTGAAACAACTGAGTTTGTGGCCGGCTCGCTGTGTGGGATGAATTCTGCCTTCTGAGCTATGGCAGTAAATTGATACCAAGAAGGCCAGTTCAGGTATATTTATTTTTAAATAATGATTACAATATAATTTCATTTATCTTTCCGAAAGCTCAAATTATGAAATGCTCTTCGTGAAACTCCAAGTAGAGCAAGTTGTCCCTTTACAGTTCGTGTTCACCTGTGTTTGGCACCATCACATTTGATTATGTGCCGGGCAGGTATCTGCTTACACATGTGTCACCCTTACTAGACAGCCAGCTCTTTTCAGGTAGGGAGCCTGGTATTTCTCTCCTATCTCTGGCATCCAGCATGGTAGACACTCATGTCTGTACATGTCTGTAGGAGAAACAGGAGCGTGGAGAGGAGGTGGGTACACTGTGCCGGCTTCATGCTTGGACATCATGGTGTCTCCCATGTTCCTCAGAAGCTTCCAGAGGCATCAGTGTGCTCTCTTGTATTAAACTAATTGTCATGAACACAACTTTGAGAAACAGATTTCTGGGAATTCATCTGACTGCCTGACTGCTCTGGAGTTTGGGAAAATTCATCTGACAGAGTTTGGGGCTCTGTCCAGGGTTCCTTGTATCTGCTGATTCTTGAGAAGTGGAAGGCAAGGAACTGGTCTCGGTACCCTGTGAAGTGATGTGGGACACTAACCTTCCAGCACTGCATGTCTCTCCCTACCAGAGGATGATGGAATCCAGGCTCTCCCTTCATTTGCCACATTTCTCCAGGCAGCACAGTGGGAGACCAGCAGACCAGGGTTGGTTGACTCTTTGGTCTGCTGTTTCTTATTAGTTTCTCTTTAGTGACATTACCGTAAATCTCTGAGCCAGGTTCTCATCTCTGAAATGATAATGATTAATAGATAAGCTCTACCTCACAGGCCTGCAGTGAGGATGAAATGAGATACTTTCGGCCATGTGCAGGACACGCCACTTCGTAAGCCTGGGTGAATGGGGTTCCCTTTCATCACTGACAGTCCCTTCATGGTCAGTGAGATGTGCATAGTTAACACTGGCATTTGTTTGAGAAGTTGAGATGTCATTACAGCAAGGGATGGTGGTTAATTAGAGCAATGTCCTTTTCACATACGTGAATCCAGTACCATAAGAAATACCATTAATCTTGGGAAGTCAAAAAGGAGATCTTGAGGGGCGCAGGGGGCGGTGCTGCGAATGAATGAGACCTGGGGTTCAGGAATCAAGGTCACAGCCCATCTAGCCAACAAGGGGTCACAAGAAGCATCGGCTGGAGCAGTATGGCAGATTTGGTTGAATCTGGGACAAAATTCACCCATCTTGTCCTGGACCGTTCTGCTCAGCACCAACCTTGAAGTCTCATGGCCATTAAGGTATAGAATCTAGACCCAAACCCAGTCTGGTGACTTCAGACCTGGGGTGCTCTTCCTGCTCCCTGCCTACTCATGATTAGAATAAGCCCACCTACCCAGTGTACATTCGATAGGCGTCAGTGATGATGAAGACATTGCTTTGTGAATTCTGTGAAATCTTCTATCCTGGTTTTCTGCCCATGACACGGGAATGACTCTCTCTACTTTTATAATACTGCTGTGAGGATGATAATGGGGTGATTGAGGTGCAAGTGGCATACACAACAACTTATATACATATTTTTGCTATTATTATCAAGGTGTGGATATATGTCATTTAGGTTGAGATAGTGACTGTTTTAAGGTTGTGGATAACTAATCTGGAGTGAGCCTTATAAAGATGAGTAGAAATGGACCATTAAGATTATAGCATGGCAGGTAAGACCTGGGATGGGGGTGACAGGTGAGTCCACAGCAGTGGGGAGCTGTGCTTTGAGCTGTACTTGAAAGGCCTGAGGCTACTCCGAGTGTGCAGGTGGAGCCTGAGCGGAAACCTGGGGACAGCTGCTTAGGGCACATGGCACATGAGTGTCCTGGGGTGGAGTGGTAACTGCAGACCACCCAAGGGAATTTGTGTTTGATATTTGGGAGTAAAGGATGACTCTCAGCAGGGTAGATGGGCACACTTGGCGAACCCCCTTAAAGAGTTCCAAAGAGGGTGACTTCTGGGAGTCGAGTGCAGCTTGGGTAAGGCTCGGAAGAAAACGAGAGTAAAAGAAGCAGCTGGATTTGGCAGAGTAAATGGGGGTTTCTGCTGCCGAACCAACATCTTCACAAGACTGATAGAGGAGGGGTGTCTGATGGGGACCCTCAGTCTGGTTGGTAGGGTGCCAGGAGACTGGCGATGTTCTGTGAGCTCTATCTTAGCCTTCTGAATTACAGTAGTAGTCTCTTTTGTTAAAATATATCATCTCAGATATTCTGAACACATTTTTCCCTAGCATATAAAGCCAATTTAATTTTGAAAATTTGACTTCTAATAAGAACTGTATGCTCGTTTAATATTTACTTTTATATCTTATTAGTTGGCGGTGGTTGATCCCTGAGGCCAAGCACTTTAATTTGTTTGACAGGTTATTAGCCCACTGTCTAAATTGGGTTGAGGCAACATTATCCCCCCGACTGGGATGAGTAGTTGACTTCACATCCATCCGAGGCGCCGGAAGTGCTGGTGCCCTTGTTGTCTGTGGCCGACAGACTCTGGGAGTGAGACATCCCCGGGCTCGTGGGACCGAGGGCCCATCTCATGAGTGTTCAGAGAGTGTTTGGCATGGAGGGACTGCAGAGTCAAACAGTCTGCGTGGGAAACTCCCCACAGGTAGCTTTAGCAATTCTGAAATTAATTCCAGATTGTATCTTCCAGTCCCCAGCCCCAATGGCAGGCTTTTAAGTGGGCTGAGTCGGTCGACTAAAATAAACAGTGTTTTCATCTAAAAGGCAGGTGCCCTCACCTGCCTCATTGTGCTGCTGCTGTGAATGATGTAGGTTCTTTCTTGAGTAAACCTCTCAAATTACCAAGGGAAATGGGAAAAGTACATGATCGTCTCCTGGCCTTCCAGTTCTACTCTCACTAAAATGATCATTTTGGTAGAAATATCAGAGTCTTAAGATGACAGTGTATGTAGGCAAAGTGTTCTAATGAGACTGTTCTTACTGACTTTCCGTTGCTTCTGGCCGCTGTTACGGACCACCTTCCTGCAGCCGGGGCTTCTAGCTCGGCGTCGCTTTGACTTAGATTGTACCAGAGATGGTAGCCCACGGCGGGTGGTTTTGGTCAAGAAAAGAAACACATTGTGACCGACAAAGCATGTGTTCTGGAGTCAGAAGACTCTGCCTTTAAGTCTTCCTTTCAGTTTAGTAAACGTTTCACCGTACACGAGCTACTCTTTGAACCTCAGATGCTTCTGTGAAACGATGATGCCACCTGTCTCAAAGAGTCATGAGAATCAGATTAATATCTATACATGGAACATTTACACACAATATGTAAGTATACATTGTGCAATTATACATTATAACTTATTTATTAAACATTATCATTTGGCATAGTGTTTGCTACATAATGTTCCTTATTCAGTGTTAATTTTCATTCTCCTTCCCCACAAGAGTCTTGCCATCAAATATGGAAACATACAGCTCAGCTTAAGTCAGCCTTGAAAACTCACAAATACATTGTTTAATATCCTGATTATAAAGATTGCAGTTGACTAGCTGAAATATTCACCCCAAATGTTATTTTAAGTCTAGCCACAACTATCAGATCGATCACTACCCTTGTTAATTTTAAGTTTGATTACAAATTTAAGGTAAGGTTGGTTTCTGAATTAGAATAATAAATTTGACATTTCAGTGCTCAAATCTTAATAAAACAGTGATTTCTCAAAATTTAATGAACTGAAACTTATCAACTAGAAATAATTGGGAGGATGTCCGGTCTTTCATGATGACAAAATGAAATTTATAAGGTACTAATAGATGTATACTCTGGCCCAGTTTCAAGAAAATGATACTCGCATAAGGTATTCATAAGTGCTAATAGAGACAATATTGTAAATTTTCTTACTACTTAAATATATGTAATTCATTTTTTAAACAAAATAATATTCAAAAAATATAACTTATCTCATGTGTAGGAAAGAACCTTAATCCCTTGACTATAGCTACAGAGTTCAGATAGGACATTCCTCACTCAGAGAGGCGGTAACCGCAGTGGTCAAGTACAGAGACATGGGCCAGTTTACCTGGCTTGGAATCCCACTTAATCATTTATTAGATGAATGACCACGGGCAGGTTCCTAAACCTCCGTTTTTTATATCCTTATTTGCAAAATCGAGATCATAATTGTTCCAGTCTCATAGGGTCGTTGAAAGGACTGGATGAGTTAACGCGTGGCAAGTGCTTAGAACCTTATCTAGCACGGCGTTAGCTGTTCTTAAAACTTCAGAAATTGGGGAAGACTTAGTTCGTTTTCTATTTAATTCTCTCATCTCAAAGTGATTGCAAAAATAAACAGGAAAAATTGTGAGAAAGTCATCAAAATGGAAAAATGTTCTAAAAACAGAGGCTAAAACCAGGAAGAAACTGCATGCAGTATAGCTGGGAGAGTGGGTCTAGCATGTCAGGGCCAAAGCCAAGAGGGAATTGAGCTCTGCATCATAAATGTGGAGCTGTTTTTGTAGTTGTCAGTTAAAGCTTTCAGTGCAAGTTCATTGTATTAACACCAAAGTGCAAATGAAAATTTGAAGACTTCTCGTCTAGAACATCAAAGGTACTATATGCCTTACATATTAAATGGCCACCTATCAGTCACATATGTATCTTAAAGCTTTACGAAGTTCTCTACACAACATATTATAATAGATGTCCTTATGTGAAGCCATTAGGACTGGTAGGTGGTTGATTAATCCTAAAAGAAAAAAGAGAGAGAAAGGTTGGTTAAAATAGCGAATCATTAAAAAATGATGCATGAACCTTGTACATTTTACTATAACTTAAAGCATAGTTTTTGAGTAACAGATTAACCAGTAAATAGTTTTTCCATGTGTTCACTACGTGGATCCATGATATTTTCCCACTGTCCAAGGCATGTGCTACTTGCTCTAAAACACAATACTGCCAGTATTTACCTGGGGAAGGTTCCAGTGGGAGTTCAGGTTGTCTTTCTTACACACATGCGCACGCGCGCACACACACACGCGCACACACACACATGCACCTTGGTTTCTTTTTAAAAACGGGTTTACTGAGCTGTAAGTCACGTACCATACAATTCACCTGTTTAAAGTTTTCGTGTACAACTGAGTGGTTACAACCATTTATTATGAACAGGACTCTAAAGCCTCTTGGGAAGGGAAGGGCTGCACCCGCTCCAGATCATTTTCTCTCATATTTGACAGTTGTATCACCTTCATTTAATTCAACTGAAATCTTTTTAGTGACATGCCTTGATTGAGTCTTTACAAATTTAACTCAGTTTTCATAGTTAAATTCATATTCATGAATGTGCATA
Organism: Pteropus alecto; assembly: GCF_000325575.1. Lineage (NCBI taxonomy): Eukaryota > Metazoa > Chordata > Mammalia > Chiroptera > Pteropodidae > Pteropus > Pteropus alecto. Next base: position 3,953,876 of record NW_006438073.1, read on the forward strand.
TGAACAGCTCAAATTCATTTCCCCAACAAATGAATTCTATAGTTAATCAAGTCTGCTGTCAGATATTAACATAGTTACTTGGAGAGAATTTTTACTTTGAGATTCAAGTATCTAAAATGACGTAGCTAGAGTAAATATAAATAATCACATCTTTTCTGTTTTCTAGCTACTATAGCAAATTGCCAAAGTCCATCTAATTCATACAGTATAAGACTTGATCATTTTTATTCTTAACTAGCAAATAATTACCCTTGAAATTTTGTTTATATAGAAGATTGGTAATAAAATTGGTCTGATCTATCATATAAGATACTTAGAGGAAAATGATATATGCATTTTCTAAAGAATCAAACAAAGCCCTCACCACAAGTATAGTTTTTCTGCACAGGTCTAGTTATATTGTTGTTTAACAAAACCTGAAAAATAAATTTTTTTTTGTTTAAAAAATAGCTTTCTGAAGTCATTGAAGTAAACAAACTCTGTAAATTATGGTCAATTAGTATCATAATTGAAATCTTACTAAGAACTGTATAGCACAGACTAGACTAGTCTGGATTATAGTTTATCAGAGTTCTTTGGTGACAGCAAATGTGACACTTCGCATCACGAGGCAGTTGTAGAGAACACAGGCTTTTTGTCATTGTCCAGTGTTCAATATTTCCGACCCCTTATCTAATGTTTGAAAAGCAATGTCCCAACTCAGGATGGTGTGGTGTGCTGATTCATAGCTTCAAAGAGATATATGAAGCCAAAATAAACAATTTCATAATTTTGCCAAATATGGTATATTTTTGCTGAAGATATCTTTCTAAATAGGCAAAGGATTTAACTTTTTCACTAAATCCTGCAACTAAAATCAATAAAAAGCAACTTTTCCCTGAGGTAAAAAGCAAGATAGCTTTTTCCCCTTTACTTCCTACGTACATAAAAATGCATGTTTTGATGTGAAAATCACAGAAATGGATTTGGGGATTTTATTCTACAGATTATTTCTCAGGTTTTTATTAATATAAATAATTACAAAATGCTATAAAAAGGGCATGTGAATCATGTCGTGTGCCTCTTTTCGTGGAGTTGGCGAACGATGGTTTTGACCAGGTTTCTCTTTTTCATTATACATTTGGCCAGAAGATAGGCAGGGCCCAGTGGGGCCCCTCCTACCGCATGTGCAGAAAGACCCTTTGAGTCAAGGTTAGAGTAGCTGTTGGTTCAGGTCTCTTGAACAAGAATTGATGTACACATGAACCAGCAACTAGGCTAGGTCAGTTTCTTTGGTTTTAATGCTGGTAAAATGTTTAATTACAAAAATTATGTGCAGAGTGAGAAAGAAAGGAGTCTGTGAAAGTGAAATCTCCCCTTTGATATGGGAGAAGCAGCTGTCGATAACAGTTGGTTTTCCCCGTGAACTTCTTTGTGCACATAAGAACAAGCAAAAAAGACACATAACGTGCATATAAATGTATACCATTTTTTATTAAACAGAATTGAATCATAGTACACCTATCAGCAGCTTGGTTTTGTCTATATGTAAATATATGTGAACTTCTTGTCAATACACTGAAAAAAAGAAAAAGAAAAGAAAAAATTGTTATTCAAATGAATGAATGTACCATTATTTATTTAAATTTTCAGCCATGTATTGTGGGTGTTTAAGTTATTTTGTCCTTATTGATTTGTTAGCATCTTCAACTTAAAAAGACAACCATCTGAATTCCGATTTATTTTGTCAGTGACTGCAGTATGGGAATTTGCTCCTAGCTAGGGAGCAGTATCTACAAGTAGCTACATTATTGCACTGTTGACTTTCTTCCTAAAGTTAATTTTATGTAGCGAAGTGTTCATACTTTATTTGAACAGAAGGTTGACCCTTAGAGTAAGTTGGGCCTATCAATCTTTTTTTTTTAACATTTTTAAATTTTTCCCTTCCCCTGCCTTCCTCCCCTCTTGTAACCACTAGTCCATTTGTCCATTTCCATGAGTCTCTGTTTGTCCTGTTCATTAACATTTTTAAATTTTTCCCTTCCCCCGCCCTCCTCCCCTCTTGTAACCACTAGTCCATTGTCCATGTCCATGAGTCTCTGTTTGTCCTGTTCATTTGTTGCTTTTAGGTTTATATTCCACATATAAGTGATATCATGTGATTTTCAACCTTTTCTGTCTGGCTTATTTCGCTTAGTATGATTATTTCAAGGTCCATCCATGTTGTTGCAAATGGCAGTATTTCGTCTCTTCTTATGGCTGAAGAATATTCCATTGTATGTATGTACTACAACTTCTTTAGCCACATCTATCATAGGACACTTTGGTTGCTTCCATGTCCTGGCCACTGTGAATAATGCTGCTATGAACATCGGTGTGCAAATATCTTTTTGGATATGAGTTTTCAAGTCTTTGGAGTAAATACGCAGTAGAGGGATTGCCAGATCTTATGGTAGATCAATTCTAAGTTTTTTGAGGAACCTCCATGCTGCTTTCAGTAGTGGCTGTACCAATTTGCAGCCCCATCGGCAATGTATAAGGGTTCCTATTTTTCCGCATCCTCTCCAACATTTGTTATTACTTGTCCTGTTGATTATAGCTATTCTAACAGGTGTGAGATGGGCCTATCAATCTTTATACTTCATTTCAACAAATACATTTGTAACTGGAAGTGTCTCCAGAGACCACATACAGGGTGTGGTTTACCTGATGGTTTCTAGATGTGACCAACAGGTGGGAAATCACAGCAGGAAAAAGAGCAGAGAGAACGCTGAGAAGATCACAGCCTGTGAATCAAGTAACTGAGAAGTCAGATGATCGAGGGGAGAAAACCATTTATAGAATAGTTTTGTGGAGATTGGAAACTCAAGAGTGAAGAGGTTCAGAAAAGGGTTTCTTAGTGTAATATTTCTGTAGGCATTTATGTTGGGGGGGCAGGTAGGGTTTGAGAGTGTTGCTATTTATCTCCTTTTGTAAAATCTAAAATAAAAAATATAAGAAGGTATTATGAAATGGAGTAAACTGGATATATCTTGAAAAACAATAACGCACGGCCCTTGTATACAGCAAGGTCATTAGCTGTTGTTTCCTTTTAATAATTGCACGTAGAAAGCACATCATGCCCACAGGAGAAGGTAATGAGCTGTGACTTGAGCCAAGCAATCATTAGCAATTTGGTCAATATTTTTTAAAGCATTTTTCTCTTAGCAACAGCATGTTTTCCTTTATGATAAAATTTAAAATAGACCAGAAATGCTGAATGGCAGAGGCCTCCAAATGTATTTTCACACCAGGTGGAAAAGAAGTCATGGACCTCCTGGATGAGGGAGAGTGGATTGGGGTGGGAACAGGCCACCTGACGCCCGTGGCCCACCTCCCGGGATGCGCTATTTCTCAGGGGAGCAGTCTCACCGTGTCTGTGTCAGCACTGGGTGTTCTATTTTACGCCGACCTTTTGTTGTTTTTTTTGTTAATTCCGCTTCTGAATAGATGCTTAATGTCACCTGTGGCGGTTAGCCGTGCTTTCCTCTTTGGCGTAAGGAAACTTCGTCAGGACAGGCTTTTTCCGTCTTGCCCCCTGTGTATTTCTGGAGCCTCGTGTGTGGCAGGCACTCAGTAAATATCTGTTGAATAGAGTAGCGTCTGCCTAACTGTCGCTTATATAAATAAGAATTTGAATCACATAATAGGAAGCTCAGAGGTAAGTGGCTGCTGCCATCTCTCAGACACCGGAGGCGGCAACTCTGTGCTTCTCCCGGCCTTTTCCTCGTGGGCACGAGATGGCTGCTGCATCTCGCTCCACCACATTGGAGGCAAAGGCAGGAGAAAGCAGGAGGGAGTGGCTTTGGAAGGTCTCTGTTCACATCACACTGGCCTGAACTATGTCACATGGCCAATTCTGAGTACGAGAGGAGGGGGCCTTGGGAATCAGCAGAGGCACAAGGGGCTTGCTCGTTGGGCGTGGGTGATGTCGCCCCTCCCACCATCCCGTGCTGCCACTGTCCCTGTTTACGTTTTTGTTTCTTCGTGCCCTAGGGAAACCAAGCATTTCTCCTTATTTATTTAGTGTTTTCTCTTCTTAATACTTTGTTGTATTTGATAGACACATTTCCCTAGTTTGTTCTGACCTTTTAAGAATACTTATTTAGCAGTTTGAGTTAGCATTAGTTATATATCTCTTGATTGCAAGTTGCGTAAATCTGACTTTAACTTAACCAAAAATAGAGAATTTATCGCTTCTTGTAACTGAAACGCCCTGGGTTGGTCTGCCTTTGGCCACGTTCGGTCTACACATGTAGGTGGCTTTCCCCGTGTGTTGACTCCATTCTCTCGTCAGGGGGTTTTGATAGCCCCAGCTCCCATGGCCCCGCCAGTTCATAGTGCCAGATGAAGGGTAGACCCTCTGCCCCAAAGGGCTGATGCGGCACGTTCCTCTAGGAGCAGTCGGCGTCAGCAACCAGGAGGTCAGCCTGGTTGGCCAGCTCGAGTCGTGGTTCTTCCAGCTGGCCAGGAGGCACAGTGGTGGGCAGTGCTGGCACAAGCCCCTGGGGTGGACGAGGCGCGGCTCCCTCCCGCATGCAGACCAAGAGGGCAGGACACAGAAACAGAGGCGTCGGATGTTTCTATTGTGGAGTGTGCTGTTTTCGATTTTCTCCTGTTGCTTCAAAGCTTAGAAAATTGTCAATTTTCAAAGATATTATACCTGTTCAATTCTGTTTTATGCTGGACCTTCTGTGGTTTGATATTTCTGTACTTCGCTCAGCCCTCCTGAAGTTGATCTGAATTGTGGTGTGCGGGAGACGTTGACTCGGGTGCCAGCTTGTCATCATGGCTCCAGCCGCCGCAGCTCTGAGGCCTTGGGCAGATTATGAAATCTTCCTGTGCCTGCGTTTTTTCATCACTAAAAGTAGGGGTGATCGTAGTTCTTGCTAATGGAGTAATACTCAGAGTTCAGTGAGAAGTGCATGTAAAACGGTTAGCAGAGAGCCGAGCAGCATGTCGGGCCCGGGAACGTTAGCTGCTGGGCTTGTCATCATCACTATTACTGGGACTCTCCCTCGCTCCAGCCCATCCCGTGGCGTTGGCCGTGTAGAGTGGAGCCCGCTTCTCTCTTCCTTTCTCATCTCGCTCTCACGCCGACTTCACCGCTTGTCTGTTCTTGGCAAGAATCATCCTTGCTTTTAGGCTGTTCACTCAGATGATTAAGAAACGTTTACAGAAAGCTTAACTCTGCATGCCTTCTTTGAGCCAGAGGTCCATTTGTACAAATCAAGTGCTGTGATTATCAACTTTTCCTTTCTTTACATCAGGTGCAAGAGTTAAAAAAGGTAACGTTGAAGAGGTAATATATCCAAAAAGAGTTTACTATTGTGAAAGTCTTTGAAAATACACCAAAGGAACCAAATTTAATATCGCTTTTCTAATTTTTATGTAATCTTAGATGTATGAATTGTATAAATATTTATCTTGGAAAACAGTACAGCAGAAGAATATAAAAATCTTTTGTAATCCCATCTCCTAGAAATAACTGTTGTTTACATTGGGGTATCTTCTTGCAGACTGCTTTTCTGTACACACACACACACACACACACACACACACACACGTTTTAATATAATTTAAGATCTTTCACTTAGTCACAAGCAGGAAGTTCTTTGTTTGTTTGTTTGTTTTTTACCTTGTTTCAACTCCCCTACAAGAAATGTGTGTGCAGTTTTCTTAAGCCCAGCCATTCAGAATCCTGGGGAAGTAGGCGGAGCCTGCTCTCTCTAACCTGCCGAGTGCAGCTGGAGGTGGCATGGCCTCAGGCTGCACTGTTTTTGCATTAAATCAACAAGGGATCAGGAAGGTAGATCATGATGGGATTGACGAGCTGACATAATTATGAAGAGTGAAATGCATTTGCTTAGCAGGAGGTTTTTAACAATAAGTTGCATTTTCGGTGGAAACTGACAAGCAAGTGGAGAATCGGTGGGAAGTGGTACTTAAGAACCCCAGGAGCAAGGGTGCTGTTCCAGGAACAGACTGTGTGGAAGCTGCCTGAGGGTGGGCATTTGTGTCACAGAGTGACCCCAAAGGGCCCGGGTCAGCCCAGGCAGGGTCAGGAGGTGCCTGCTGGCATTGGGCACCAGGGCCGGGTCCCCACGCTGGCACTCCAGCCTCTTCAGCCTCTCCAGGCCTCCTCTCCCAGGGAAGCAGTAGGATTGCCCATCTCCAGGTTAGATATTTTCAGCCAACTCGCCTTATCCAGTGAAATGGGCAAAACCTTGAAAAGCTCTAATTTCCGTGCCCCCGTCTCCCTGTACTGCAGTGGGTGATGGCACTGGTACAAGAGGCTCCATCAGCCCATGTCCCCGAGTGAAGACTGGAACTGGGCCCCAGCTCAGCCACGTGGGTATAGAGCATGATCAAGAAATAAACATGTGCTGTTTTAAGCCCGTGAGATTTGGGGCATTATTTGTGATTGTATAAGTGTAGCCCCCTCTTGATTAACAGTATCAGCTCTTGTCTTCACCTGCAGAACCAAGTCACCTGTTCGGGGGGGGCCAAGTGGAATTATAAATTCGCTTCTATTAAATTACAGTCCTGTCCTCCTTCTGCCTCAAGAATAGGTTGACGTTGGCATATAAAGTATACTGAAGGCCCCCTATGTTTTCATATGTCATGACAACTTGAGAGTCAAAATTCTGTAAGTCGGAAAGATAGAGATAGTTGTTGTGCAGGGCAGCGAGGGTGGACCCAGCCAGAAAATGGCCAGCGGTTGGTTTGTGCCGTGCTGTGCTCCTTCAGGCTCGTGCAGCCCCGTGGGTTGTAAGGGAGGAAAAGTTTCTTCCCTCTGCCCATCGTAAGTTCTCTGCTGGTCACATTTTATTAATACAAGTTTTACATGACACGAGAGCCTTCATGAAGAGCTGAAGGCGTGCTTAAACCTGAGTGTTTTGTGCTAGGTTTGACGGAGAGTGGAAAGTGGAGGAAAATGTGATAGGAAAGGGCCACGGGCCAAGTAGGAACCTTAGCAAGGGGAAACTTAGCAAGGCCTGTCGGTTGGATTCCTTCTAGGTCCCTCCATCCTTGGGGATAAGGATACTCCCTCCCTCTGGGTACGGGCGGGCCCCTCCCCCATGTGGGTCTTATGTCCTGCTTCAGGGGAGGTAGAGCGTCCTTCCTGCACCTGCCACTTCTCAAATTCCTGTCCTTTAAAATACTCAGTATGCACATGTGTGCCATATTTGGGGGTAGCATGTCTGAACCTCATCAGGATGATGACTTCGCAAGTACCTAGTGCTCCCAACACACTAGCCAAAGGCCTCTCGCCTTTTTCACCGGTACTGGCTGGGGCTGATACCTGTGGGGCTGATACCTGTGGAGCCTCTAGTCTTTAGTCAGTCTACAAAGTCAACCAGTCACCCCGTCAAGTGCCCAGTGTGGAAAGGGGCGCACCGTTCCTGCAAGGCCAGCTCACAGCCAGCAGGCTCCTAGCTGGCTAGCCTACCCCTTAGCCACCCTGTGGGACCACTGGGTGGTCCCATTGCTGACATGGTCACTCCCTCGGTGGCCAGCCACACCCCTCAGCCACCCTGTGGGACCGCTGGGGCAGCCCTCAGTGGGTCACTGGCTCGCTGCCTGTCCACTGAAGGTTTGGAGGGCTCCCCTTCACAGTGAGGCCAGGGGGCGCTTCTGCTTAACACTGGCCCACCTGGCTGCAAAAGCTGCCTTTCCCTTCTTCCTTAGAACGGGTGCCTGGCCCTGAAGGGCAGTCATAGCGGGCAGCAACGTGATATGGTCAGTTCCACCTATGAAACTACCTGTATAGACAGCAAGCCCGTTTTCCATTAGTGTGCACCTAGTGTTGAGCTTTCTGGTTTTTAAATGCCGTAACAAAATTACAAAGCCAGCCTGACCTCTCAGGGGACTGGCATTTGTTTTGTTTTGGTGATACATTGCTGACATGGTCACTCCCTCGGTGGCCAGCCAGCATACTCATCTGAGGCTCAGGCAATTTCTACCTTTCAGCGGTTAGTCAGGTGTACCCCAGGTGTGTGTGTGCAGGTGTGTGTGCAGGTGTGTGCAGGTACGTGCTTGGAGGTATGTGCCATTGCCAGCACCATCCTCTCATGTTTGCTTTTGAAGGAGGTGTTTTTCTCTGCCTCAGTTTTGCAGACACACAGAGTAATCCCTCATTTCTTGGGAATCTGAAAGGTTGGCAGTTTGTCCAAGGACTTTCGAGGTAACAGGAAGAAGTGGAAAAGTCAAAGAAGGGCTGATTATTGGCAGGGGACGCCCTTCTGGCTCAAATGTGCTCCCTCAGCGGCTTTCATCTGGGCCGTTTTTACAGTAGCTGACACAGTGGCCCCTGGGAAGGCAGCACCGCTTCCCTCCTCAGCTGAGCTGTCCCAGCATTTTCTGTGACATCGTAGCCAGTGACGTGGACTTAGGGTTCTATAGTACACTGCCCCCAGACTTTCTCATGAGTTCCTTTTAAGTAAGAGATAATCAAATATAACATCTATTCAGATCTTTTGGTGTGCCAGGTCCTTTAAAAAATTTATTCTTCACAATCTATCTGTGGACGGGTCTTCCTCAAGGGCACGGTGAGTGTGCTGCAGCCAGCATCCACGCGCATTTGTCTGACCTCAGAGCCGGGTCTCAGAACCCTGCACTGAGCTCAGAGCCGGGTCTCAGAACCCTGCACTGAGCTCAGAGCTCTTCAGTGGCATGTGAGTTTGGGTGAAAGGACAATCCAAAAGGAGTCAGGAGTGTTTGTCCTCTGTCTCCGGCTTGCTGGTCACCCATGACACTTGGGTCCTTCAGCTGGGCTTTTCAGATGCCAACACACAAGAACAGGAGCAAACATTCTGTGGTCACTGCTTAACAGTCTGGTCGCCTCAGAATTATATAGTGAAAATCACATTTAACGAGGTACAATGCTTACAAATAAACATTAAATTTAACTGTTATCAATTTACTGAGAATTATCATTTTGATAACATCAAATTAAGGAATTTTATCTATCAACCTTTTTAAATATACTGAAGTGAATTAATGTAAAGGTATTTTTTATTGAGGTACAGTTGACATATAACATCATGGTAGCTTCAGCTGTACAACATAATGATTCACAATGTAAATATATTGTGAAACAATCACCACACTAAGCCTAGTTGACATCCGTTACCATACAAAAAATGTATTTTCCTTTGGCAAGGACATTTAAGACTACTCTCTCAGCGACCTTCAGACATGCAGTACAGTATTGTTAACTGTGGTCGCCATGCTGTACATGCATCGCCATGACTGTTTATTAGCAGGAAGTTACTTTTTTGCTGTTGAGTTGTATGAATTGTTTATGCGTTTTGGGTTTTAACCCCTTATCAGATAATTGAGTCGCAGTTATTTCTCCCATTAATAGATTGTCTTTTCATTTTCTTAGTGGTTTCCTTTGCTGTGCAGAAGCTCTTCAGTTTGGCGCAGTCCCACTTGTTTATTTTTGCTTTCGTTGCCTTTGCTTTTGGAGTCAGATCTAAAAAAATCATCATCAAGACTGATGTCAGGGACCTTACTTGCCTGTGTTTTCTTCTAGGAGTGTTACAGTTTCAGATATTCCATTCGAGACGCTAATCCATTTTGAGTTAAGTTTTGTGTGTGGTATAAGATGGGCTTTGGGGTCCGACCTAGTCATCTCTGGCTCTGAGACCCCCTTGCTGAGAGATTTGGAGCAAATTGGTAGACAGTTCTAAGCTTCAGTTCCGGCATCTGTTCCCTAAGGATGATCCTAGTTACCCCATGGGGTTCACATGAGAATTAAATGGGATGATACGTGTGGAGAACCCAGCAATGAAAAGTCTAGAATGAGTGATAATTCTTCGTAGTGGTTTTACTCTCTGCATAGTCCTGTCAGTCAGGTGCTGATTCCCGCTGCTTCACACATGAGGAAGCTGAAGCTCGGGGAGGTTATGTAATTCGCCCAGAGTCACATGGCTGGCAAGTCGTGGGTCCCGGTTTTGATTAACAGTACTCATGATGGGATAGAATTGACTCCTGTTTTTATAGTTTAGAGGTTGCCGAATTCTTTGACCATCCAAGCTGCCTTTGATAATACCCTTCAAAAGGAATGTTATATTTGCATCTGTCAGCAGGACGCAGAAGTGTGTGGGATAATGGATCCTTCTGCAAAGTGGAAAAAAGTTGAGCTTTACTAAGTAGTGATATATAACTAAATGCAAATACAGAGTTGTTAAAATTGAACTTAGATCATGAAAGAATTCAAGGTGTATTTAAGTTATTGACCAAGAGCCAGTGTTAAGTTATTTGCAGAACCACATAAACAGCTGAAACAACACTGGTTTGAACTGCACGGGTCCACGCATATGTGGAGTTTTTTCAGTGAATACTGCAAATGCATTTTCTCTTCCTTACAATTTTCTTAACAACATTTTCTCTAGCTTTATTGTAAGAATACAGTATAATATATGTATGACATACAAAATATGTGTTAATTGACTCTGTTATCGGCAAGCTATTAGTAGTTAAGTTTTGGGGGTGTCAAAAGTCAGAGACTGATTTTCGACTGTGCAGGGTGCATTAAGGATCAACTGCACACAGGAAAGTGAACACTAAGAAATATTTTGAGCGAGGTAGTCCTGAGTGCTAAATACGTTAGGGAACGTGTATCATAATTTTCTGTTTGTAGCTGTTAACAAGCTCCCTCCAGTTTTCACTCTAAGAGGAAGTGCTGGGCAGCAGGGTAGTCGCTTGCCTGTTCAAGGAATTCTAGATAATTAGCGTGTCAGCAGGGAGAGCTGAAGCTCCCTGCCTGTGGGTGTGTGGGGACATCCGAACATGCCTTCCTGAGTCAGTGCAGAGGCATGTGACTCAGGACCCTCCCTTCGTGTTCTCTCTGCACTGCTCAGGAGCTCGGAGCTCTGGGCCTGCATTCCTAGCATCAGGCTGAGCTCATCTTCCTGTAATTACTTATCTGCCTGACACCTGGTGAGCGCTTCTGGGTGTGTGAGCCAAGTGCTGGGCTTAGCTGTCTCTCTGGCTCCAGCATGGTGTCTGGCATTGGATAAATGCTCCATAAATGTAAGAAGTACCTCAGGCTCCTCTGTTTTAATTGGGGTGTAGCCCAGTGTCATTTGTTAATTCTGTAGTCTAGCCAGTCCAGTACTTTAGTAAATAATTGTGATGTTAAAAGTGACTTTAAATCATCCTGGTAATAGTTTCGCTAATGCAGAATTTCTTTTCTAGCCTTTCAAAGTATGAAAGAATCATAATTGAATTTGATAAGAAGCGCAGCCGAGGTTTTTTCTCTCATAGTTTGTATTTATTTTATTGTGTACTTCTGTGTGTTGTATAACTTGAAAAGAATGATGACGTGTCATTTCTTAACAGGGAACCATTGATGGGGCAGTATGGTTTTGTCGGTTGTGCACTGAAGCAAGCGGAAAACAAGGTCTCAGGAAGGCCCCTTGAGTGAGGAAAGCTGCAGGTAGTTCCAGGGTGACCGGTTTTCCCTGGCGACGAGCGAGCACTGCCTAAAGCGTAGTGCGTGCGTGTGGCCGCACTGTTGCTCCTTTTATCTGCTGACCGTGCCCTGGGTCCTAAGTGCGAAGTGCCCCACAGCTGAGAAGTAAAAAGTAAATGCTCAGTGGTGGGGCGGCAAGCACAGAGCCGTGCTGGGCCCGTCTCCTGCGCAGGCGCGCCGGGGGACCGCTGTGGAGTGGGGCCGCGGGCCCAGGCTGCATTCAGCAGGCGGTCGGTCAGCTGCGCAGGACTCGCCCTCAGCGTGCGGCGTGCATCCTCCCTTACTTCACTCCCAGTGCTGTCTTCTAACTGCTGGACGTGGAGTTGCCCTAGAACCTCCTCACTCCGTTCCTTCATTTCTTTTTTTTTTTAGATATATTTGATGTTATAATTCTGGGCAAGCATTCTGTTTTTGTAAAAGTGTCTGAATCTATATCTTAATGTGGTCGAAATGAATCCTTCAAAAGCAGTGTGGTACTCTGGATAAATTTTTAGGGGCCCAAATCTGAGTGGTAGCTCCACAGATAAGTCATGGAAAGGTGTAGATCAAACTTTTGTGTTTGTTGTCCTATATGCAAAATGCTCCCTGACTGATGAGAAAGTTACGAAGGCTCCCATGGATACTATGAGGACAAGTTAAATAAAGTTCTTTGGCTGCTTTGAGCTTCAGAAGCACAAAGATCACCTAAAATCTAGTTCTGAGTTGACCACCCTCAGAAGATCCAGACCTTCCATATGGCATTATCGTCCTAATAACTATGTTTTTAAAAAAACTGACATGCAGCCACAAACCTACAGTGTTTTTAAGGTGTCAAGGATACGCCAACGATAATTTTTAAAATGCCAAAGTCTCCCACTTTTAACTGGGAATGAAAGTTCAGTTAATTTTAATATGATTGATTTTTCTGTACAGAATACACCGTGTTCATTTTCCTTTTCTCACAGACATTTGTTCGTTCTTCAATTTTTGCGAGCAAAATAAATTCGAAACAGTAACTGTGGTCAATGCCGAGCTGCCAACTGAGTAAAAGAAAAACCAATCTCCCCCACCATCCTCCCCCGCCCCGTGCCCCACTCCCTCACCCCACTTGCTCTGGCCGCCTCAGTCTGTTCAAACAACGACTGAACGTTACCCTTGGGGCAGGGTGGTGCCGGGCACCAGAGATGCCAAAGGTGGCAGGGGACACGGCTGAGTTGGGGGTAGCAGAAATGGGGTGGGGAGCAGGGGCACAGGGTACCAGGACAGGAAAAGCTTCCTGTGGGAGGTCAGCTCGCTGCAGCTTGCGGATTGAAGGTAGTCCTCTGCATGTGCCCTGTCACCCCCGCGTCCCCGGACTGAGCAGGCAGCAGCAGCTGGCCCGTGCCTTCACGCCATTGCCCGTGAGGGGGCTGGCCAGCTCTCCCTTAGGGTCCCTTGTCTGAGGCTGTGCCAGTTCTCAGAGCCCCGAGGAGCGAGCTCTCCGGCTGAGACAGACCTCTAGGAAAACTGCCCAGGGACTCTCCTGACGATCAGTCTGTGCGTTGTGGATGGAGAGCTCCCGACAGTGTCTTTAAGGGGGTCCTGGTCGTTAATAGGAGCTGTTTTGAGGCGCTCTCTTCCCCAGCACCAGAGGCTCGTGATGTGGGGAAAGGAGGGGGCAGAAGGTGCTCCCATTGCCCAGGAGTTTGTGGTCTAGGTTAAGTACAAAATGCAGAAACATGAAATCATTTGAAGCCAGGCGTGAGCGTGTGCAAAGGCGATGGCGGGAATGGAATCTCAGACGGGTGTGCGAGGCACTGGGCTGTTAGAGGAGGGTGCCTGCATCTTTATTTGGATTAAGGTGTCATATGCTCTTTGCTGCCTCTGCTGTGAGGGTGAAGACCACTCTCGGCGGTCGGACTGTCGCTCTGCTATGGTGAAGGGCCCTGGGGCACCCACAGAGGGACTTCACTCACGGCAGTGTAGACCTCAGTCTCCCTGGAGAGAAAAAGAAGAGGCTCGGGTTGACAAATGGTGGGGAAGTCGAAAGGAACAGGCTACTGCTCGCACCGTCTGCAGCCGTGCCCAGAGCATGGTCAAGGGCGTTCCCCCGGCTTCCGTTTCAGGGTGAGGTCCCTGTACGCTCACTTCCCCGTCGGCGTCGTTATTCAGGACGATGGCTCTCTTGTTGAAATCTGAAATTTCTTAGGTGAGAAACACATCTGCAGGGTTTAGATGAGGTCAGGTGTTGTTTGTTCTGTGTCTCACCCAGAAAGATGAGTTCATTCTTGAAGGAAACAACATTGGGCATGTATCAAATTCAGCTGCTTCGATGCAGCAAGCCACAACAGTTAAAAACAAGGATATCAGAAAATTTTGGGATGGTATCTATGTTTCTGAAAAATGAACAGTTCA
>NW_006438073.1:3967787-4018188 GCF_000325575.1 Pteropus alecto
AAGATGTCGGCTGATTCCTCAGAGTTATTTGTGATATTTTAAAGATGCAGTAAAAGTCGTGTATTGAAAGAAAAGTTGTCACATAGGTTCATTCAACAGGAATGGGAAATATGGTATGCCATGATCCACGAGGTAGATTATTATCTTGGGCGGCGCATATTTGTGTTGTAGGATATTGCACTTAGTAATGGGCATGTTGTATTTGCTTAGCATTTAACGAGATAGAATCCAACGTATCAAAATATTAAAACCAGAAGGATCCTTGGAAATTATGTAGGCCAACTTAGGGATTTTACAGAGCAGGATGCCGAGAACCCTGCGATCTTAACTGCCCGGAGAACTGAAGAGGAGCATCTAGAAAATAAATACAGTAGATTAAATGTAAATGATGAAAGCACACATCTGGTCGACAAGATTATTGTAATATTTAAAGCAAATTTTTCATCAGAATAGCCAAGTTGACTATGTCAATAATTGGATTTCCTTTTAGCAATTTTGGTGGAGGTTTAGCAGTAGGTCGATGCTCAAGAAATAAAAGATCATTGTTTTAAGGCCATAACATCACTGATGTTGAGAGCACGTTTCATTTCAATTTGTAGTCTTTGGAGTTGGGTGGTGATAGGAAGTCCTCTGGTTCTGATTCAGTCAGCTCCCTAGTTAGATCAGTGGGCTGTCAGGCCTCTGCCCTAAGCCTTCCCAGCGTTCCAGGCTCCTTTGGAAGACAGCACCTCTATGGATAGGCAGCACTCCTCGACAGAAAGTCCTCTTTCATAGTAAACGTCGGGCTGCTTATAATCTGTCCTTTTGTCTCCTAATTCTGTGCCAAGATTTTTTTTCTGGTTTTCTCAGAATATTTTTCATAGTTCATTTTAGACAGTCAAAAGTTATAGACTAGAAAATTTTAATTTAAAAAATGTGAGCATTTCCCACAAATACAGTAGTTTTCTCAGCACGAACAATAGGATCATCAGATGATGATTTGATACTTCATTTTTTAAGTAGGAGATCACACTGGACTAGGATCGGAAGTTCCTGGTTCCTGGCCCCTACTCTGCCTCTTGCCGTTTGGGTACTTGGTGCCAGGTAACCTCTCTGAACCTCTGTTCCTCTTCCGTAGAGCGAAGGTGATAGTGCCTGCTCCAGGGTCCAGGCCATGGGGTCCTTTTGAGAACTGGATCCTTTTGTAGTCTGTTTCTTTACAGGTGTAGGAGGTTAGCTCCCTTGTCTTAGAATGGAACATTTTGAATCATAAATATGATGACTTTGAAAGTCTTGAAACCCCAGGAATATGGTGGCTTAACAGTTTATGATTTTCTATATTTATTTTAGAGACAAGAAAGATTTTAAATTCAAGAATAAATAAAACGTACGCATTATAGTGTGGAAGCTAACATATTTGTTGGCTTAAACTAACACTATATACCTCTTAGTTTGAGTTGAGTTCCTCACTGCAAATTAGAATCTAATCAAAATGCAAAGGGGGGAGTATCATTTGCTAATTATTTATGAGCTTAGTGCTTCTTACTCAGAATACTTTATTTTCTATTTTGAGGTTACTTGATTCTACTCTTGGTTTAGTTAGAGATGTATTGGCACCAAAGTTCTCTTGTTTGCTTCGTTTTTAGAGAATCCCTTTCTAGACTTGGAAATATCCTTCCTGGTCCTGGAACCCTTCAGTAGTGGGTGGGCAGAAGTGGGTGTGAGAATGACGTCTCCGCACGGTGCGGTGTTGGGGGAACGAGTTGGGGGGCGCAGACGAGAGGAGCGCCACTCCCCGCGCTGCACTGGATGAAGAAACCGAGGCCCGCGGGAGTGGAGCGCTCTCCCTGCCGCGGAAACGGCAGGTGGGCGCCTTTGCCTCTCTTCCTTCCCCTTTACTTTTTCAAGTCAAGCAGTGAGTCCATTTTTCACAACATATTCTTTGTCTGTCTTGCCAAATGGAAATGTATTTCTGAGAAATTAATTCCAAGGTATGCAATGGAATTGTTTCACAATTATGGATTTGGGGGGTGGGGAAGAAATAAATATAAGTAAAAAGAAATAGTAACACAGTGTTTTAATTGAAATTGGTGCACATAACACTGTTTTGAGCTTTTCGAATATGTGTGTAAATCGTTTTACAAGAAACATCGAGTATATGGTAGCCAGTGTTTCTTAAAACTCATTTCTGTTTTTGATAAAACTGTTACATTTTCCTTTAATATCGTTTGAAATTTCAAAGGAAATGGCTAAAAATTTATTGAAGTATGTGTATTATATTTCAATAACAAGTTTTTAAAAAGCAAATCAAGCAATTATACTTCATATACTTTTTCAAATCCCATATGTCCTTCCCACTCTGCCCTCAAGTCTTAGATTCCGACATGTCCTCCCGTCCCTCTTCGAGATGCTCTGCCTGACGCATTATCTTATGAGTGGATACTAACCGAACTATATAAGCTGAAGCTCAGATAGAATTCCCTTAATATCCTCGTGTATAAAGCGTATCACGGTGTTCGATGTCAAGATCTTTAGCCTTCCTATTAGAAGACACCATTGGACCTGACTTGATACTTATGAAATTTACACCAGGAGAACTATATTTCCTTTGTTTATATCAGGAGTACAAGGATTAACTAAGAAAAGCTGGGACTTGAATTCACAGGTGCCAGGTATTCCCACATGGTAGTGTTCGCTGTTCTAACAGGCATAGAGTTGTCTCACTGTGCTTTTATTAGCATTTCCTAATGTCTGATGATGTTGAGCATCTTTTCACGTTCTTTTTTTTATCTGTATATCTTTGGTGAAGGATCTGTTCACATCCACCTTTTAGAACAAAATGGGAAAATGGGTTGTTTTTATTTTTGAGTTCTGAGAGTCAGAGCCAAACCAGTCCACTGCGTGCATTACATTAGCTTGATGTGTCTTTTAAGTATTCAATCTGTAGGTTCCTTGTCTTCTTTATTGTTTTCCTTGCATTAGGAAAACCCAGAACATGAGAACGTCTATAGGAAAAATGGATTTTCCTAATTTTATCCCCAGGATGTTATATAATATGTTTTTCTGTCTTCTATAATTTTTGTACACTAGTTTTTGGGTCTAGAGACTTCGAGCTTGATTTTTTTGGTATTGTTTTGGTACTCTTTAATGGTTAGCTTTGTGCACTTCTGTCAGGAGGTATATCCGATCGTCTGCCTCTTTTTGTGATGTTAAAATTGATCAGTTAGTTAGGGCTCATCAGTTTGATCCGTTCATACTACAGTCCTGCAGCCTTTCACCAAATGATTTTAGCAGACATTGAAAACCTTTGCCTAAAGCCATTGTTACATTAGTAATTGCAAAATGTTGATATTTTAATTTTGTCATTCCTCCTTCTTTTAGTAACTGGAGTACTTATACCGAGAGAAACTGCCGCATCAATTATTTGATCGTTATATGGTACTGTTTGTAAATAATGGCTGGACAAATGTGGCTTTTCTTTTTTCCCCTTTGCTTACCAGTTTGTAGAGTCATACGTTCTATGCCATTCTTCAAAGATTAATAGTGAAGGTTTCATTTTTTTAGGATCATCGTGAACTCATGGATATTGGCACACATGAATTTTAGCATATTCATCTCAGTGCTTTGCACTAATTCTTTTTGATGCTCCAATTGTCCCACCCTTGGTCAGTGGAAGCCCCTTCTATTTGCTTCTGGAGGCCTTTTGGTATCTGCCTTGCCTTCTGGCATAACGAGATGTCTCAGGCTCATCTTAGAACAATGCTGTTTATTTTCTATCAAAAGCTATGTATACCCACCCTAGTAGCAGTGAACACTCCTAGATCTTGGTTTTTTGGATCTAGCACCCATATCTTGGTTTTTCATACCATTTTCCTTTGAAAAGAATCAGGACTCTATAGAGAAATGTCTGATTCAAGGACTAGAGCAGGAAACATACATGATGAATCTGGAGCATCTCATAGTGTCGGAAATTAAGGTAGTGCTACAAAAGAAATACAGTGAATGTGTGTGTGGTGGTGGCGGGAGAGGGGGGGTATGTCAAAGGGACACCAGGAGCCAGCTGAAAGAGCTCCCAGTGGCCAAAGTTGGAACAATTTGAACAACAAAATAACTGAAGTAGTATTGGGTTCTACCCCAAACTATGACGTAAATACTCACGTGTCCATACTCATAAAACAGGTACATAAACAGAGGAGGACGGGCGAACAGCACTGGCCGGGGAGTTACAAGCGATGTGTGTAGATCCTCCTGCCCCCCGGAGGTGGGCATGGTGTCCGCTCCTTAGGTGTGGGCTGTTCTCGGTACCTGCCCTCTAGGATGCAGTGTGGAAAGGGGGAAGGAGGGGTCACTTGGCAGCGAAGAAACCTGACAGATGCCACTTCAGCCGGGTGAATTGAGTCACCTCTAAGCTGGCTAAGGCCAGTAACTGCTGTCTACACCACGAGCATTTATCTAAGCGTAGGTGGGAAGTGATGATGGAAAAACACGCTTTATCACGGTAAGGTGCGTTGTGACCTCAATGAATAGTGTTTGTGATTGAAAATACTTTACAGTAAAATTTTTATTCAGAAGATGGCTTCTGAGATAGAATGGAAGAGGGTGGAAGTTGGAATCACAAGGAGTATTATCTCACTGGATTTTGAGCTGTGCACAATACTGTGGACAATACTGAATGGTCAGGAGATGAAGGTATTAACTGTTGAGTTTCCTACAGACTGTATTTCTAACGTAGTTATTCAGAGCATTTTATATTTTGCTGTGGTGAGAGACTCCTGCTGCCACTTAGCAGATAGGAAGGCGAAGAATGGTAATTTTGCAATCATGTCAGAAGACTTGGTAGAGTGCTTTTTTCCTAACTCAGCCTTGCCTGATAATATAAACTGTTCGGTAAGAAGCTTTAGAAAACATTAGGAAAGGGTGCACAGCTGTAGTTTCTGTGCCCTGCAGAGGCTGGGACTAGGAAGGTTACCCCCCAGCACGTCCGGGTTCAGAAGCTGTTGGAGGCTCCGTGGTCCCTGGGGTCCAGGGCTCTGGCCATAGACCTTAGTTTACCGAATTCCTTTCTTGTCTCTGGACCATTTCCTTCCAGAAGTTCTTATCAACCATCTGAATAGAATGAGTGAATGAGGACCGAATTTGCGAACATTTAAATGAGAAACAAGTTGGATTATGTGGAAATAAAAGCTAAAGTTTTCCCCAAATATAGTCAGCATTCCAGAGGGCTCAAGAAGAGACACTAGTACGACTCAATAGTAAAAAATGGGGTAAAAGGCCCAAATAGACATTTCTACAAAAAAGATATACAAATGCCAAAAAAAAAAAAAAAAAAAAAAAAACAACACTTGAAAAGATACTCAGAACCATTAGCCGTCAGGGAAATCAAAACCACTTCACACCCACTAGGGTGGATAGAATCAAAAAGACATAATAGCAAGTGCTGGTGAGGATGTAGAGAAATTGGAACCTTCATACATTGCTGCTAGGAATGTGAATTGGCGCAGTCACTTTGGAAAACAATCCGGCAGCCCCTTAAAAAGTTAAACATGGAATTACCATTCGACCCAGAAACTCTACCCATAGGCATATACCCAAGAAAATGAAAACCCATGTCATGTCACACAAAAACTTGTACACAAATGTTCATAGCAGTGTTATTTATAATAGCCAGAAGAAGGAAACAACCCAGATGTTTATCAACTGAATGTATTAACCAAATGTGGTGCATCCGTACGATGGAACGTTATTTGCCCACATAAAGGAAGGAAGTACTGATACTGATACACACTATGTGGATAAGTCTTGAAAGCATGCTGAGTGAAAGAAGCCAGGTACAAAAGGCCACATATTGTGTGATTTCATTTATGTGAAATACACAGAAAAGGCAAATCTATAGAGACAGAAAGATTAGAGATTGCCTAGGGTTCGAGGGAATGTTGGGGGTTGACGAAGGTGTTCTAAGAGTTAGTGTGATGGTTGCAGGCTGTGAACAGGCAGCCTACAAACCATTGAATTATGCCCTTTCAATGGGTGAATGTGAATTCTGTCTCAGTAAAGCTGTTACCACCCCTCCCCACCCCCCAAAATAACCTCTTTCGAACCAATTCTAACATCTTACCATAGAGAGAGAATAGTTCTCCAGAGATGTGGTTAATTGTCCCTTCACGAACCGTTCAGTTTAGAAAGGCCCGTGGGGTGTGCCTGCTCTGTGCCTGGCATAGTGCTGGGCCTGGGAACAGAAGAGTGGAAAAGTCGGGCTGGTGAGGGACACAGACGTTTGGGGGAGTCAGTGCAGGGCCTGAGCTCATGTGCCACAACTGGAAAGAGCCTGCCGCGGTAATGGACTGTCAGGGAAGCCTTCATCACCAGGTGCCAGGGGACAGATGAGTGTTCCAGGCAGAGGGTGGCAGGAACTATGGGGGGGTCGATTTTTAAGGTACAGAGCTGGATGAATGGGGTGCAAGTAGCAGGAGGTGGGTCTGGAAAGAGGGACAAACTTTCGAACCATTTATCTTATTTTGCAGAGGAGGAAACCACACACGCAAAGGCCGTGCTGGACTGGACTCACGTCCTGGCAGTTCTAGCTCACGAATAAGCATTTCGGAGCTCTCACCGACTGAACATGTGCCGTGTGCCTGGCACTGTAAGGCCCTTTCCCACGCCCCTCACGATGAGTCTAGTGGGATGCACTGCCGTCACCCCACCGGCAGATGGGGACGGGGCACCAAGCGGGTCAGCAGGTTGCCCTCAGCCACGCCGCTGGGAGTGCCGAGGGCAGGGCAGGACCCGGGTCCAGAGCCCAGTCCCGCCGCTTCGTAGGCCCTTCCTGCTGGCGAGCACTGTCTGGAAACCGCTGTTCGCATTGAAGTTCTTCCAGCCTCTACTTTAAGATGCTCTTGGCTCTTTGTTTAAATGACTAAATGTATCTAAAATTAGGCTGGCCCCCATCCTTGTTTTCCTCGTGCAGTTGAATTATTGCTGTTTCACTTAATAAATTACAGAATAGGAAGAACTGAGTGGTAATAGTTGTTTGCAGGGATTTATTACTTGATCTATTGGTATTTAGCATTCATTTGAGTTACATTTAGGTTGAGGGAAGTATTCCTGAATATCGGTGATACTGGTTGTTTAATGAGGTGGGTTCCTATAGCTTTTTATAAAATATAAATGATATTCATATATATCAACATCATTTGAAGGGTTCTTGCCTGAAAAGAGTTCATCTTTTTCACCATCCTTGAGTTGGGTTAACTGACTGTTTTATTCTCCCCAAAATAGTTCTAGGTGCCAGGAGTGAAGTGACGTATTTAGGGCATTAGAATACAGCCCGTTCAACTTCCAGCAGACCTGCCCTATATTTTTAGTGTAGATTTCTGTACTTTTAATAGTCCTCAATAAATATTTATTGATAACGATAACTGTAAAAAGTTAGAAAAGGGTAACAGGCTAGCTTTTTTTTTTTGAATAATCAAAGACCCAGGTCAAAGCTTAGCTTATCCTCTGTCTTTATAGTAAAACATGCACTTCAGCTAACAGCCTAAATGCTGAGGTTCTTTTGTGCCCAGTGTAAACCCGAGCCCCTTTTTTCTTTAAAAGGGAAGGAAAGTCCTGCCTTAGAATGCCTGCACAGATGCTTAGCACCCTGCCACATAATCTGGGCGACTGAGAACCCAGCTGGCCGGCTGCTTGGTAATTCCTCAGCACTCTGGCATGTCCCAGCATCGCCAGGCAGTCTGGAAGGACTCGGAGAACAGGAAATAAGCCGCTGCGAGATAAGGCAGCAGCTCCGAGCTGCAGACAGGGAGGAAATGAGACTGCTAATCCAGGGTGACAGCACTGGCGGCTTGACTTTATTTTTAAACTGAGAATCGTTGGAAAGGTTTCTTTCTCTAATTTTGGGGAGCTACCCACCTATTCAGTTGTATGTGTTAGAACTCACAGCAAAGAAGTGTGGGAGTGGGGACTGCGCTTCCCTATAGTGCTGCATCTCAACTGATCAGGAATCACGAAAGAAGAGATTGAGTCTGAACTTTCTGTTTATCCAACAACTGCCACCATGTTCTCCTAAGACCAAGACATCTTTAACGTTTGAAATAACGGTAAAATGCTTCTCGCCTCTGCCCTTTCACGTTCGTGTCATGCTGTGACTCTGCCGGCAGCTTTCATGGAGAATGGGGGCTTGATTATTGACGTGAACTAAATACGCAGCCATACCTGGCGGTGGATGTTAAAGAAAAATGGTGAAAGTTTAGAAAATGTGACTGACCTCTGTGCCCTCAAATAAGACACCTTGTCATCAAATACTGTTTTATAAGGAAGGGCATAGTAGATGGATGTTCACTGTGCCATTGGTCATGTTCCGTCCTGTGGCAGCCATTCTGAGTTCATTAGTGATTGCGGGCTTTAGGGACCAAATTGTAGCCACGTGCACTTTTGCAGATTGCAGTGCTTGGGCCAAACCATAACTGGTCTGAAAGAAGGTGATGAAGTTGGCTTTTATTGACCATTTG
Source organism: Pteropus alecto (assembly GCF_000325575.1). Classification (NCBI taxonomy): domain Eukaryota; kingdom Metazoa; phylum Chordata; class Mammalia; order Chiroptera; family Pteropodidae; genus Pteropus; species Pteropus alecto. The sequence goes on from NW_006438073.1 coordinate 3,976,274, forward strand.
GAAATTTTAAATTTTATGATATATTACATGCACTTAAAGACTTTCATTGTAGTATTGATTTTACTGTTTTAAAAAATTAGATCAGTAATTTAAATAGAGAATTTAAAAACCAAGACTTAAAAAAAAAAATCTGGACTAGTTCCTCACCCCCATCCACCGGTGTCGAGGGTCTTCTCTGACTGCAGAGAGAGCACTAGATTATGTCCATTTAGTGAACTGAATTCTACGGGACAAAGATGTCATAATGTCTGTCCTCAACACCTACTAATCTGTCATAGGCAGGCATCACCATTAGCAGTTATTAAAATGCCTTTGGGAGTCGAAAATAACCTGCTTGAAATAGTTTCAATAACATTTTATAGTTCAAAGATGTAACTGAATAATGATCATAACTTCTAATTATACATTACCTTTTGGCACAATACATTTAAAATTACGGAGTGTCAGAATTCAAAGATGAGCGTGCCTCTGTCCCTTCCTCAGGCAGCGCGGCTCGGGACAGTGCACGTTCACCGGTAGTTCCAGTGGGAGGTGTCAGCGCTGCACCTGCAGGTCTGTGACAGTGAGGCGGGAGGTCTCAGCAGAGGGACAGAGCTGGACGGGGCTGCTGGGAATGGTCTGTGTCTGGATCTGTGGGAGTTGCCTTTGGCGTGGGAGCCATCAAAATAGGTTAGACTTATTTGACTCATGATTGCCATATCTCAAGATTGCAACCTCACAGCTCTCTCTGATGTGTGCAGAGTTTTAAAAAAGATTTACAGTATACTTACATTTTAAGTGGGTCATAATTTCCTCTAGGAAAATTTGCAGATTCTATTATGCATCTTAAAACTAATGGTAATGCCACCAAGCGTGGCAGACCAAGGCTGGGGGCTGCTCCCCCTCTGGCGCCTTGAAAATAAACATAAAAACCTAAAATCAGACGTACCCACGGTACAACTCTGAGAAAGGACAGGGCATCTGCATTGGTCTATGTTTCGGACACAAATGGGCTTGAGGACAGGTCTTGGCATTTTGGAGGTCCTTAAAATCTGTCATTGGCCCCGCTTGCTATTTTAGAATACAGCGGACCCTTGAACAAGATGGATTTGAACTGCATAGGTCCACTTATATGTGGATTTTTTCAATAACTATACAGTCAGCCTTCTGTATCCCCAGGTTTTGCATCCATAAATTCAACCAGCCATGGATGTGAAGGGCGGACTATATGCATTGATTGATCTGTGCCATTTCTTATAGGGACTTGAGCATCTGTGGGTTTTCATTTTCACGGGGGTCCTGAAACCGACCCACCATGGATACTGAGGGACGGCTGTAGTTAAGTTTCGGGGGAGTCAGAAGTTATAGGCAGATTTTTGACTGTACAGGGGGGTCAGTGTCCCTAGTTCCCGTGTTGTTCAAGGGTCAGGTGTCAAAGTTAGGATATGGAGACCATTTACAAAGGTGCCACATGTTCACAAGGGTTACTGGTTTATGAGTCATGAAGTCCTAGGAAAAGACGGGATTCTAGTCCTCATAAATTGAAGGTGTGCTCTTGTTGGTTGATGACAGTCCTGGCTTGACAGGTACACATCCGTATATGTCCACATATCTGTGGATGTCCCGGCTCTTGGTTCACATTTTACCAAGAGCGGGGCCCGGTCCCCTCCAACTCTGTAATAGTCACAGGACCACACAGCATGAACCAATCAGGACAACCCGAATGACCCACTGAAAGAACGAATTCCACTAACCACCATCTCAGGGGACATTCAGCACAGCCAACATGGGGTGCTGGTTTTGTAGTTCCTGGGATCACTTCAAGCCCTGCGTCCTTACAGGTTTTACTGGACTCTGTGACAACAGTCCTCGGGCATTTACCTCATCCCAAGCCACCTACTAGGGGGTCCACCTGTTAGATGAGGGAGTCATAGTTGAAAAAGGCGAAAGTGATTATCTGGTTCAGATTTTTTTCACATTTAAAAATTGCTTTTGGAAAAAAAAAATTAAAAAATTAAAAAAAAAAAAAAAGCCAGACATAAAAGATAAAAACAAACAAATAAATAAAATTGGAAAAAAAATTGCTTTTGTAGTCACACATTTTGAAACTTATAATTTCTTTGTCCTCTGTGATAAAGTCTAAACATCTTAGATATTTTAAGTGTTTGTTTTCCAAGTTGGCCATGTTTAGATACTGAACTATTTGGAAATAAAGAGTCTAGAAAAGATATAGAAAATTTCACTTTGGGAGGAAAATGAAATAAATAGTCCCCGCCCTTTCCTTTTTCTGTGTTAAATAAATAACACCCTGATTCATATATACAGCAGATTCTGTGAAATTTGTCTTCCCAGCGTACAGGACTGTCAGATGAGAGATCCTTGCACTCGTGAGAGGCAAGGCAGGGTACAGATGGGCTCGGGGCTTTCTCCGTGTATATAGCAGTGGCATTTTCACGTTACGGTTTACCATTTGCTCAGATGTCCTCTGCTTGTGAGTCTGGTTCCCTGTGACGCTGCCATGTGTGGGCCGTGCTCTGGCCATCGCGCCCCACTAATCCCCACTCCCTCCACTGGTCTTTTCCTTGACCATGCGTTCCGTTTGGTTCTGAAGTTTGACCTCTTTGTAGGCATAAGCCTAGCCCACTGGTTTATTCCCTGCGGTAAATATCTTCTTGGCTGTGTTCAGGTCGTGCTGGTGAGATGGAACGAGCCATACCAGAAGCTGGCCACGTGTGACGCGGACGGAGGGATATTCGTGTGGATTCAGTACGAGGGAAGATGGTCCGTGGAACTGGTCAACGACCGAGGGGCTCAGGTGAGTGGGCGGAAAGTCTGCCGGAGACAACGCAGACCGCGTGTTCCGGGCAAATGAAGACTCCCCAGTAGGGGGAGTAGAAATAAGTGAAACCAGAACCCTGCTTGTCTTTCCTCGTGAGCGTATCACTAGGTAAAAAGAGAAAGATCACACTCCCTTCTCTTCGACTGTGCTGCTGTTGCGAGAACTCTCCGAGTTTTAAGCTTTAATTAGATCTGTGGAATCATTTTTTACCATTCAGTGTTGTGATTGCTCGTTAAATTTGGATCCTCTGAAGTGCTTCTGGCACATCCCTTTCTCGCTCCCTTTCAAAAGGTATTTTCCCTGTGTCGCAGGCTTTCGCTGTGTCGCACACGGGGACTCCACGTGGCTGTTTCTCTCAGCCTACTCACCATGCAGAGTTTTTGACACTTTCTTCTGTCAGGTTTCAGTTAGCATGGCCCCCTGTTGTCACCTCCCCAGCTCTTCCTTTCCGGTACAAACCTGTCTCCACTCCCAGGAAAACAGATGCTCCTGGGACGCCCCGCTGAGCTGAGCTCACCCGTTCTTCCGGCTCGTGGGGCAGCTCTGCTCTTCCTCCTGCCTGAGGGGGCGCTGCTTGGAGCACCTCCGCTCCCGGGCTTAAGGACACGTGTCCCATCCCAGGGGTTTAACAGAGCTGTGGCTTCAGAACCGAGTCCTTGAGACCTTTACCGATGAGGGGTTTCTTAGACCGTTTTACTTTCCAAGGATGGTTTGCCCGCGGCTGCCTCTATACATTTCTAAGGAAAGGATCTCACCCTCTCCTCTCCCATCTGTTGCTGAAATAAGCTCTGAGCTCCCCAAGTTTGAAAGATACAGACAGTGAAGTGACATGAAATTGCAAGGAGTGGAGATATTATTAGCAGACCGAGGATCTTTGTGAGATGTCATCACAGAAGACAGAGCTACCTCTGGGTAAAAACAGAATTTTCTTTCTTTGTGAGTTATTTATTTTTGGGGCAGCATAAATGTTGACCGACTCTGAAAAGGTCTCATCCGTTTCCTGTGTGTGTACCTCCATAGAGTGAAAAAGGAAGAGGTGGACCCTGCCCTCTGACTACTGAATAGAGCCTCCTAAATAGAGCTGCAGGTGTGGGAGTCTCCACGACCTTGAGAAGCTCATGGCCCCTGGGAGCTCTGGAGTCAGGCCACACAGGCCAAGAATCTCACTGTCTGGCTTCTTAATGGGGCATGCTTCTCCGTGCCTCAGTTTGCTCATCTGTAAATATGGAAAGTGCTTATAGCACTGTCTGCACACAGCAATTGTCTCCACATGTTGTCATAGTGTCTGTGGCATTACGAGGTGCGAATACCTCAGAGCCCCCGAGCACGGTGCCCGCCTGCCCGGAAATAGTCGCCATGATGTCATCACCAAAGACTGGCTTCCGTCTCGAGGCAGCAGCTCTCCCTGGCTTTCTGTAAAGTAGAGACTTCTCTGAGTTTACCATTTAGGGTCTCTGAAGTGCTGAAATTCTCCTGTCCACCAAGCGTGAACTCTTTTCTTCAGAAACCCATAGTGGTCAGGTGAGACATGTCTTCAGTTGCGTGGCAAGAGGTGTTTAAAGTCACTCAGAGAAAGAAGGTGAAGGGGAGCTGGGGATGTGACTCAGTGCTTGGCTTTTCCGTCTGTTGTCTCTCTGTCTCCATAGGAATCCTGTTCGGAAGATGATCTTCTCAGTTAATGGGATAAAAAGCAGGTCAGGGAGGTTTGGTAACTTGCCCAAGAAAGTTCATAGGTGTGAAAGCCAGAATTTGAACCAGGTTTGTGTCTAAAAATTAACCCTAAGTGAATCATAGACATAAATGTCAAAGCTAAACTTCTGGAAACCTTATATTTTCAATGCTGGGTCGGGTAAAAATTCCATGGATTAGACACAAGACGCATGAATCATAACAGAAAAGAATTGATACTGAACTCCCTCAAAATGTAAAACTTGCACTCTTTGAAAGATACCGTTAAGAAAATGAAAAGGCAAGTCACAGAGTGGAAGAAATTATTTGCAGCACGCGTATCTGATAAAGGATTGTTGTATCTAGAGTTTTTAGAACAATAAGAAGGCTGACTTCTCGATACATATGAATAGGTGACTATGAATACATGTATATGAATAGGTAAAGGATTTGAGCATAGCTGTCCCAAAAGATGACATGCAGATGATCAATAAGCACATGAAATCATGCTCAACATACTAGTCATGGGAGAGATGCAAATTAAAAGCACCAGGTCACATTACTACATATCTGCTAGAATAGCTAAAACAGAAAAGGCCGACACCACCAAGTGCTGGTAGGATGTGGACCTCTTAGTGCTCGCACATCCTGCTCGTGGGAGTGGACAATGGTATAACTGCTTTGGAAAACAGTTTGGTCATTTCTTACTCAGTTAAATATACGCTTACCATATGACCCAGCAACTGATTCCAGTCCTGAGTATTTACTCAGAAGGAAGGCAGCCATGTGTCTGCAGAAGGTCTTGCACGTGAATGTTTATAGCAATTTTATAATAGCCAACTACTAGAAACAACCTAAGGGTCCAGCAATTTGGGTCGATAAATAAATCGTGTATTTATACAATGAAATATTACTCATCTATAAAAAGGAATGCATACAAAATATCAAAATACTCTCACAACCATTATACTGAGTAAAAGAAGCCATGCACAAAAGTAAACATACTATATGATTCCATTCATGTGACATTCTGGGACAAGTGACGAGTGACAGACATCAAGTCACTGGTTACCTCGGACCAAGAGTGAGGGTAGGGGGTTGACTGCCGAGGGAAGCTTTCATTATTGTATGCAAATTATACTTCAGTAAAGTTGAATTTTAATAGGATAATAATACAGCCAACAATTACTTGACAATAATTTTGAAAACTTACCTGAACTGGAAAAATTCCTAAAAAAAATTTTAATAGAATTGACTCAAGAAGAAATAAAAAGCTTGAAAGCTTGACTGGTGCCACAACTATGACATAAATTGAAACAGTGGTTTAAAATCTTCCCATAAAAAAATACAGAGCCAGACAGTTTCACAAGCCTGTTCTACCAAAGTTTCAAGCAACAGGTCATCCCAGTTTATAGAGATTCTTCCAGGTAGTGGGAAAAAATTCTTCTGAGAGGTCAACATAACCCTGAGAAATCCAGACAGAGATGTTACAAAATAGGAAATCGTAGGTCTGTTTTACTCACGAATACAGATGTAGAAGTTTTAAAGATGTTAGCAAATCAACTTCAACTGTGAGTGTAAAAGACAATACTTCACTTCCAGGTTGGGCTACTTCTAGGTATGCAAGGACAGTATAATGGAAATTCATAGAAGTAATTCACTACACTATTAAAAGAGAAAAAAGATATGGTCATTTGAATAGATGTAATAAATGCATTTGAGAAAACTCAACACCCAAGTGTGTTTTCCAGTTAGAATTTTTTTTCATCTATATTGAGGAAATATTATTAGTGAGACTGACGAGAAACAGAGCTTTACTATTTTGATAAGTGACCAAGAGACACTGATGAAGACTGTTAGTGTGAGGACGTAAGTGTGAGGACATAGAACAATGGCTAGAAGCAAGGTGGGCGGAACCACACACTCTAGGATTATTCTCAACTCTGCCATTTGCCAGCTATGTGCAACCGAGGAGTTACTTATCCCCTCTGTGCCTATTTTCTCTGTAAAATGAACATGGTAATACCTCTCACAGATGGGTTTTACGAGGTGTGTCAGTGTGTGTAAAGCACTTAGCACTGCACGGACACATGCTTTCCAATATTGTCTTTTATATTGTATAATATTGTTATAATACACAAATATATTTTATTCTCTTTAAACGCATCTCGATCTTAAATGACCGTATCTAGTCTTTGTAAATGTGCTTTCCCTTTCAGATTACAAATTGACCCCTTTCGTGTTTGTGTTTCAAAGGTGAGTGATTTCACGTGGAGCCACGATGGGACTCAAGCGCTAATTTCATATCGAGATGGGTTTGTCCTGGTCGGTTCTGTCAGTGGACAAAGACACTGGTCATCTGAGATCAACTTGGAAAGTCAGATCACATGTGGCATATGGACTCCCGATGACCAGCAGGTAATGGCTCTTGAATGTGGCTGTGTAATGTTAAAACCATGAAAGCTGAGGAGGAAATGAGTTAAATACTGTCACACGGGGAAGAAAGGGTGGGGACGGGAAGCTGGCTTCAAAGCCCCTTAAAGAAGCACAAAAGAAAAGGATAATGACAATACCCAGGTAAAAATTACAACAAAAATTTGAAGTAAATACTATGCTAACAAAATAATATTTCCTACCAATATGGTAAACAATGAGTTAACGTTTTAATTGTAGAACATGTTTGTACAAATTTAGGTTTAAATTTGCATAGCCAATTGATAAATGGATAAAGGACATAATGATAATGTACAAAAAAAGGTCAACTAGTCAGTAATCATATGGTAGGAAAGTATTCATTCTCAGGGGGAATGTAAAATAGCATAATAAGGATATATTTTCATTTATTAGCAAAAAAGTGTAATAAGCCGATACAGATGATTTTCCTGATTACCGATGAGAGTACAATCAAATAAGCATTCTCATTCAGTGCTGGTAATAATGCATATTAGACCTTTGGGTGTAGAGTTATGTCAGAAGTCTTAAAAATTAACATTCAATTTGACCTGGTAATATGCTTTAGGAATTTATCTAAAAGAAAGGGACTAACAGTTGTTCATTAAAGCATTATTTATGATAGTAAAACTTGGCAAGGGTCTACTTGTCCAAAAAGAGAATGTGATGTAACCACTTAAAGCATTAGACAGTAGTTCAGCCAGTTATAGATTGTGGTTACGAAGACGGCGTGATAATCTGGAAGAGCTCTCATGATGTAAAGGTAAGGGGAAAAGCCAGGATGTGAAGCGATGTATGTGGTACGAGGACCACATCACAGAGCAGCTGGAAGGACATGAATCAGAATGCCATGAGCAGGTTGTCATTTTATGGTGATGAGCCTCTCAGTCATTTTTAAAAACCTAATTTCAAAATTATCTTTAATGTGCCTGTTCTACTTTTATGATAAAGTAATATATAATAACCTAATAGAATTATATATTGGTAATTCATTTTTTAAATATAGGGTTGACTAGTTAAAACCTTCGTAAATATATAAAACTTGTTTTTTCCAAGTACAGCAAAATCATAAAATGACAAAACATTTCATACCCGAGATTACAGTGTAGTATTGGTAAAAGCAAGTGTTATAATATGGAACCATAACTTTTATTTTTGAGTAACTTTTTTTTACCGAATTGCTTTCCTCTAGTCAATATGTTTCATGTTCCCATTATTTTCAAGTAAAAACGGCCAGTTTTTTTCTCTTTCTTCTCAAAATTAGTATTATAAAAAGAGAATTATAAAAAGATATTCTTAACTCCCAATTTCTTCCCTCGCCCTCCCCCAAAAGCTTCCAGTTATCCAGCAGCACGTGCATATCTGTATGAAGAAGCATTTGAATTTATGTATTATAACACTTCATTTTTGTAGGTTTTTGCCGCCCCTAGAGTCTCCTGCGGTCCATTAAGTGACCTTGCATGGCACTTAACGTCTCCCTGCAGTTTTTTTCTCTGTGACAAGGGAGTGAATTATTTCCTGCCTAATTCCCAGGGCTTTTGTAATGACCAAATGAGTGAACAGATGTGAAATCACTTAAAAATATTTAAGTGGATGTCGTGACTTCACATTCTTCCCTCACCTAGAGTGATGGGACTCATGAAGCTCATGTCACAGTGTCCCTGATGAGCTGTTCCAGCCAGTGTCCCCAGCGTAGTGCACACCTGAAGCCTGACAGGCACCAGACCCAGAGATGCTGGGAACACAGTGCGTAAGACTTGGCATCTGCCTTTGAGGTGCAAGGGGCCCATTGAGGAGGCAGACCCAGGGCACCCTGTGCTGAATCCTGGAAAAGGTGCTGAGGCAGCAGGCAGCGTGGTGTCGTGGGCGTGGCAGTGGAGATGGGTGGCCGCTTCCAAGCCAGGCACTGGGACTTCACTCCTTAGGCCCGCCCACAAGACCAGGGAGCGGCGTTGGTAGGTGGTTGGGCTCCTGGCCCACAACCTCCGTCCCAGTGGTTGCCTTTACGGGTTCTATACTTAGGGCTAACAGGATTTTCAAGGAAAGTGCTCACTGTCTTTTAAAAAATAGGCCGTAGACATGCCGAGGGGCCTCGGAGGAACTTAATACTGAGAGAAGAGATTTGGGACACTTGTCAGTCAGGTTCGAATCAAGACATGGAAAAACAATATTTGCTTCCTCCATCTCTGTCATGCTTTCGTGCTCTTTCTCGGTTTGTAAATTATTAATGAAAAAAAGAATATGAAGACAGACTACTGTTTATAATGTAATGCTCTGAGCATTGCATGACAAGCATCTTCTGGGAGTTGCTGTTTAAAGCAGTACCTCCAGGTCTCAGGATATGGACTGCGAGAGACCACCGTGTCTCTTCCCATCTCCTGGACAACCTGCCCTTAGTGTAGAGGTCAACAGCCGCCAAGGTGAGCTGCTTCCTTATATTTTGAGATAGCTCCGATCATAATGGGATTTTAGGCCACTTCCTGTTAACTTTTAAAAATACAAGCAGTACTGTTTTATAAGCATGGAGTTTGAAGTCTAGCTATTTTCTTATTTGTCACAGATTTTCTTCATTCTACAGTGGTGATTTACATACCCTTTGGGGGTCATGGACTTTGAGTATCATGTGGAAATTGGGAACTCTTTCCTTGGAAAACTGTGCATATTATACATACATGATTATACACGTGACTTTACTTAGAATTTTGGGAGCTCATAGGTATCCATCCATGAATTCTCCCCTTCAAATCCTGATATAGATAGTTTAGAAGTGACATTTGGGATAATCTTTCCCAACTTTTTATTATGCATGTGTTCAGACGTTTCAAAAAAATTGAAAGAATATACTTTCCTTAAATTTAACAGCTACTATTTTGCCATATTTGTGCTCTCTTCCTCTTCCCCTGCCCTCCCTCCTTCCCTACCTCTGTCTTCGCACACACACATCTTTTATGGTACTATTTTTGGAAGTGAGTTGTAGACATCCTGGCATATCACCCTTAAATACTTACCATACATGTCCAAAGAATAAGGTCATTCTACATTACCACACCTCAGAAATTAGCAGTGATATTATCTGTATTCAGGCTATCTTTATTTTTCTCTAATTATTATAAGAATTTGTTTTATAGACTTTATTTTTTCTCTTTTTGATATTTGGAACCAGGATCCATTTTTGTTCCTGTACAGCAATTGGTTGTTACATCTTTAGAAGAGTTTCCTCTTTTCGAAAAATTTTCGTGACACTGCCTTTGTAATGAGTTCACTGTGACTACCTACCTTGTTGAATGTCTCACATTTTGTATTTATCTTATTGTTTACTCATACTATCCATTAACTTTTCCTCCTAGCACCTGTGTTTTCTGTAAATTGGAAGTTAGCTCTAAAATAAACAATTTTGGTAAGAATACTTTAGAGGTGACATCCTGTTCTTTATACTGAAACACATTAAAAGGTGTATAATGTCATGTTATCCCACTATGAGGGTTGCTAAGTTGGATGGACTTTGTGAAAACAAAATTATTTTTCACGGCATGTTCTTAATTTCATCTATATGTATAGCTAATTTTTTTTCAAGTGATATGTTTTATTTCAGGCTAAAATTTGTCTTCCATTAAATTGCAAGAAGGGCCTATGAGCATACCTGGAGTTTATAGAGTATGTGAGGACTCTAAGTCTTCTTGGCTTCCATAACAGAATTCCACAGGCTATGGGGCTTAAACAACAGATATTTATTTCTCACCATTCTGGAGGCTGGAAGTTCAAGATCAGGGTGTTGGCAGGTTTGGTTTTTCATGAGGCCTGTCTCTGTGGCAGTGGTTTGGACTAGCATGATGGTTTGAGAGGCCCCCAGAATCTCTGGAGAGGCTGATTGGTGAGGGTCTTCTTTTATGAAAGGCTAGTTTATGAAGACTAGGAGCTGGCTATTTTGTCTGATACACAGACACCAACACAGAGAGTCAAAGAATATAAAGAAACAGGAAAATATGTTCCAAACAAAGGTATAAGATCAATCTCTGGAAAATAACTTCAATGAAATGGAGATATATGATTTACCTGACAGAGAATTCAAAGTGGAAATCATAAAGATGCTCAGTGAGGTCAGGAGAACAATGCATCAACAAAGTGAGAATTTCAATATAGAGACAGAAAATATTTTTTAACAATCAGAAATTATGCAACTGAAAAATACAATAACAAATGAAAAATTCCCAGAGTTTCAGCATAAGATTAGATCAAGCAAAAGAAAGAATGAATTTGAAGACAGGTCATTGGAATATCCAGTCAGAGTGGCAAAAAGGGAAAAGTGCGATAGAGTAAAGAAAGCTTAGGGGACTTGTGGGACTCCATAAAGTAGATGAATATATGCATTTGGGAGTCCCAGAAGGAGAAGAGAGAGAGAAAGGGGCAGAAAGCTTATTCAAAGAAATCATAGTCAAAAACTTCTCAAAGATGGAGGAGGAAATGGATCTCCAGATCCAGGAATCCCAGCAGCTCTAAGAGAAGATGAACTCAAAGAAATTTACACTGAGATACATTGTAATCCAATTTTCAAAAGACAAAGAATTTTAAAGCCACAAGAAAAAAAGTAAAATGTCTCATACGAAAGAACCTCCCCATAAGATTATCAGCAGATTTTTTACTATAAACCTTGCAATCCAGAGAGGATGTGCTCATATATTCACAGTGCTGAATGGGAAAAAATGCCAACCAAGAATGCTATACCCAGCAAAACTGTTCTTAAGAAAATGGAGAGATAAAGACTCCTAAATACATAAAAATTGAGATTGTTCATTAGCTTTAACGAAATGCTAAAGGGAGCCCTTGAGTTGAAATGAAAGGGTGCTAAACCATAATATGAAAGCATATAAAAGTACAAAAATTCACTGATAAAGGCAAACATATAAATACAGAATACTTTGTTACCGTGATAGTGATATGTAAATCACATTTAATTCTAATTTAAAAGTTAAAAACAAGAGTATTAGAATAACTAACTATAAAATTATATTAATGGATGCACAGTATAAAAAGAAATTGTGACATCAGTAACAGAATGTCGGAGAAGAGGTAAGAGTAGTTTGTGTGCAACTGAAATTAAGTTTTTGTGAGTTTAACGTAGACACGTGTAACTCTAAGTTGTTTTCTAGTAACCACAAAGAAACCGCATGGTAACTGCAAAGAAAATACCTATAGAAGATACACAAAAGAGAAAGAAATCCAAGCATGTGAATACAAAACAATCAGTGGAACACAAAGATAGCAGGAGAGGAAGAGAGGGGCCAAAGAACCGTGAGACTGATAGAAAACAATCAACAAGAAAGCAATAGTAAGTCCTTTCTTATCAATAATTACTTCAACGTAAATGAATTAAACTCCTCAATCAAAAGATACACAGTAGCTGAATGGTTAAAAACGAAAAACAGGATCCAACTATATGCTGCCTACAAGAGACCCTTTAGATTTAAGGTCATCTGTAGGCTGAAAGTAAAGAGATCGAAAAAAGTATTCCATGCAAATGATAGCCAAAAGAGAGCGGAGGTGACTATATTTATACCAGACAAAATAGACTCTCAGTCAAAAACTGTCGCAACAGACAAAGGCATTATGTAATGGTAAAAGTGTCAGTTCATATACATATATATGCATATAACATTAGAGCACCTAAATATATAAAATACCAAATATGTAAAGCAAATATTAACAGAATCGAAGGGAGAAATGCAGAGCAATACAGTAATGGTAGGTGACTTCAGTACCCCACATTCAAAGATGGATAGGACATCTAGGCAGGACCAGTGGACTTTAATAACAGTGTAAACCAAATGAACTTAACAGATGTATTGAACACTCCACCCAACAGAAGCAGAATACATGTTCTTCTCAAGTGCACAAAGAACATTCTCCAGGATGGATCACATGTTGGGTCACAAAACAAGTATTAGCAAATTGAAGAAGATTGAAATCATATCAGGTACCTTTTTCAATCACAGTGGAATGAAGCTAGAAATGAATAGTGAAAGGAGTACCGGAACATTCGCAAATATACGGAAGTGAAAGAACTCTTTCATAGTTAACCAAAAGGTCAAAGGAGAAATCACAAAGGAAGTTAGAAAATCCTTTGAGACAAAACAAAAACACAACGTACCAAAACTTACGGGATACAGCAAAAAGGGGGAGTTTATTGCAATAAATACCTACAATATAAAAGAAGAAAGCTCTCAGACAATCCAACTGTATACTTAAAGGAGCTAGAAAAAGAATAAACAGCCCGAAGTTAGCAGAAGGAAGGAAATAATAAAGTTTAGAGCAGAAATAAAATGAAATGGAAAATAGAAAAACAATAGGAAAAAATCAACAAAACTAAGAGTTGAGTTTTGTGATGAGCAACAAAATTGACAAATCTTTAGCTAAACTAACTATAAAAGGAGAAATGACTCAAATTTTAAAAATTGGAAATAAAGCAAGAGACATCACGACTGATGTCACAGAAATATGGATTTTTAGAGACCACTATGAACAATTACATGCCAACTAATTGGATAGTCTAGAAGAAACAGATAAATTCTTAGAAAATAGAACCTACCAGGACTGAATCATTAAGAAATAGAAAATCTGAACAGACCTATAACTGGTAAGGAGATTGAGTTAGTAATCAGAAACCTCCCAAGAAAGAAAATGCCAGGACCAGATGGCTTCACTAGAGAATACAGCCAAACACATAAAGAATTAACATCCTTTCTTCTCAATCTCTTCCAAAAACTTGAGAAACGAACACTTTCAAATTTATTTTATGAGTCCAGGATTACCTTGATACCAAAGCCAGAGACTGTAAGAAAAAAAGTTACCAATGTCCCTAATGAACATGGGCACAAAAACCTTCTGCAAAATGCTAGCAGACTGAATCCATCCTCACATTAAAAGAGTCATACATAGTAATCAGGTGAGTTTTATCCCTGCAATGTAAGGATATTCAGCATATGAAAATGAATTAATGGGATATGCCCCATTAGCAGAATATAAGATAAGAACCACACAGTCATCTCAATAGTTACAGCAAAAGCATTTGACAAAATTCTAAACCCCTGTTGTGATTAAAAACGCTCAACAAACTAGGAGTAGAAAGAAATGACTTCAATGGAATAAAGGTCAGATATGAAACTCCCACAGCTAATATCATGCTCAGTGATATTAGAGGAAACGTTTTTCCTCTGTGATCAGGAACAAGATGAGTTTGCCTGCTCTCTCCACTTCTGTTCAACCTCGTTCTGGAAATCTTAGCCAGAGCAGTTAGGCAAGAAAAAGAAGTAAAAGGCGTCAAATAGGAAAGAAGGAAGTAAAACTATCTGCAAATGATATGGCCTTATATAGGGAAAACCCTAAAGATACACACACTTATATAGGGAAAACACACACACGTTAGAATAAATGAATTCAGTAAAGCTGCAGGATATAAAATCAATATACAAAAATTTTTTACAGCAAACTATCTGAAAAGGAAATTAAGAAAATCTCATTTATAATAGCATCAAAAATAATAAAATACTTAAGAATAAACTTAACTAAGAAGGTGAGAGACTTGTACAATGAAAACTTGTACAGTAAAGAAGGGAGTAGGGGGGTGGCTGCCCAGGGTGGGGGCGGGGTGGCAGGGAGTTCTGTTCGAGGGTGTGGCTTTTCAGTTGTGCAGGACGGTTGTTTCTGGAGCCTTGCTGTGCAACAAGGAGCCTGCCGTTAGCAGTGCTGTGCTATGCACTTAACGTTTGTATAGCTCCCACGTTAAGTGTTCTTACTACAGCAAAAAATATAATATGTTTGGGGGTGAGGGGGTCTGGAAATCTTAGCCAGAGCAGTTAGACAAGAAAAAGAAATTCAGTTACTTGTGAATTTAGTGTTATATTTTCTTCACATGCCTTTAGTAATACTACAGCATGACAGTGGCCTCGGTTTTGACACAGAAGCCCCGCATGACACCAATTTTTGTCCAGATGGCTGAACTATAGAAAATCGAGGTTACCAGGGTTCCTTGTGGCGGTCTTGAACCACAAATGCATTGCTGCTCTGACATCCCCGCCCTTGGCATTGAAATATATCTTTGTGTCACATTGCAGGGAGGTGACGTGTGCCACTACCAGTGACACACTCCTGACTAAATTCTAGGCAGCCCCTATTGAGCCCTCTTCTTGACCAAGCCTCAGCTTTGACCTAGAAAACTAGATTCTCATCACAAATAATACACACACACACACACAGAACAGACATTAGCATAGTTCTGTCAACAAGGTTATGTCACTAACGATGACAACTCTAGCCTCCTTAAGTTCTTGCCTGGAAAACTCAAGCTGCCAAAGGGATTTACTGTTCGTTTCTGACAGCTAGGACCCATGTCTCCCAGTCTCTGAGAGGCTAGCACCCTAACTTTGACAAGCACCAGTTAGCAAACCCAGGTGGCCAGCCCCACCGCCCACTTCTTGTGAATGTCCACCTTCCTGCCTCTGCTTGAACCCAGGCCTGCCTCCTTCCTACTCCCTCATCCTTCCTTCAGGATGCCCAGTCACCTTTGCACAGAGGGAAGCCGAGTTAGGTTCGCGCTGTGCCCTTCCCTATTGGACTAGTTATTACTGGTTAAAATCTGTCCTTACCTCTGACTAGCATCTGGCTTTCTTTATCCTCCACACCAGTCACAAGTGCTGTCGGATCTGCTTCCACCAGATGCCTTTTACTCTCTCAGACCAGGAAATTATTTCCTTACAGGCTTTTTTGTTGAAGAAGTTTATCTGTAGCCACAGAAATTACTGAGAATTACTGTAATACTTCTCAGTATTGAGAAGTATATTTAGATATATTAAAGATTTGTAGCATTTGTAGCATTTTGAAACAGGAAAGGATTTGAGAGCTCATCTAATAGAACTTTTTTAGCCGTCAGAGGACACCAACACTCAGGGAGGTGGCGATCAGTTCAAAATTATAAAAATAATTAGGAGTCAGAATAGAAAGAGACCCTTGTCCAGCTCACTCCCAGTCCTGAGTATTTTGCAAAAGAAAGGATGTTTCCCCAGCAGACTTGGACCATATACCACGCAGTCTCCTCAGATTCCAGCATCACTTAGCATCTCCCACCCAAATTCAAGATGCACGTTCACCCCCAGAGACTGCGTGGTGAGTGGGCATTTCACCCTGCTCCCAAGACCTGACGGAGTTATGGTCCTGAAACATTTCTTTCTGCCTCATTCAAAGTATACTTAAATATGTATCTTTAAGAGTATGTTCACATGGTATAAAATTCTGAATGTTCAGAAGGGTATACGATGAAAAGGCCCCTTTCTTCTGCTATCCCCAGGCCACCCAGTCCTGTTCCCCTGAGATAACTGGTGTTTCCAGTTACCCATGTAGCCTTCTGGAGATATTCTAGTTAAATGCACATCTTAATTAGCCCTGTAGTTAGACCATTCCCCTCCACCGCCAGAAATCATGTGTGGTTATCTTAGAAGGGTGAGTAAAATTAAAAATGGACCCCGCAAGAGTTGAGAAGGCATGTTTTAGCAATGAGAATTATTTAACATTAAATTTGATACATGAGGCAGATAGAATATCTCCTCTGAAAACCTTTAGACATAGGATAGTCTCTCATCTTTATGGGTTAGTTTATAAGCAGTTTTTTCTGCCGTGAAGAGATGAAACAAATTTAGAATTATATGTTTAGCCAAAGGTATAAATTGTTTATTATAGATATTTTGGGCGAGATGTCTTTCTCACATTTGTCACAATAAGCTTTAAAGTATCTGTTTTAGACATGATTGTTACAGTTAACTATGAAATCAATTCTTTTTTTTTAAACCAGAAAATAGTCTGTTGGACGCGGTTCCATAGTGTAGCAGTTAGCACATCTGCTTTATACGCAGAAGATCCTGGGTTCGCGCCCCAGTGGAGCCACAGTCCATGGTCTATGGCCATGCCACCCTGAACAAGCCCGATGTCTGATCTCGGAAGCTAAGCAGGGTCGGGCCTGGTCAGTACTTGGATTGGGAGACCACCTAGAAAGACCAGGTGCTGTAGGCATAAATAATAATAAATAATAAAAATTAAAAAAAAAAAGAAAATAGTCTGTTAATCAGTTGAACAATTCTTTCATCTACAACTATCTTTCTGATTTTAGTGGCTCTATTTCTTTAGTGGCAAAATATTCAAATCTGTCCTTGAAGTGCATTCTAAGGCTAGTGTTATAAAACCCAACAGTCTTTAACGAAAAAAAAAAGTTTTACTTCAGTGACATCTCAGAACAAAAGTTTCCTGATAAAGAGCAAAGGGACATTGCAGTTTGTCCCTTCATTCCTGTCGTCAGCGGCACATTTAGGCGTTTGCCACCAGTGGGACAAGGTTGCTCAGCAAAAATTCGTAATCACTTTATCTGCTCCCTCAGCTTTAAGTCACAAAAGCAAGTGGGGAAACAGTCAGTTCCTCTGGAACCAGTTGCAGTACTGCTAGTTAAACTCTACCACAAGAGAGGTGAGCATTTATAGAAGCATGCATTTTCACCGCTGAAATCTAGTCTTCATTCAAGAATTTAGTTGGGTACCAGTGTCCAAAGATGAAGATACTGATGAGATAGCATCACCGCTTTCAAAACATAAATTTTGAATGATTTTATATCCTCGTCCTACCCCCTTTGGTTTATGGCTTGGTTCGTTTTAAATTACTGGTAATAATTGTGTTATGTTTTAGAATAATTACAATTAAAAAGTTTTGAATGGAATACATGGAAATGAAGAGATTATATATGGATATCATAATTATTTCAAAATTCCATTGTTGTTAAAAAGGCCCATCAGGGAGAGACAGCCCTTGAACTGGTTTGGCCTGAGGACCCTTGGGTTTCTGCCAGCTGCTTTGGTCCTTTGTGTCCACGTCACAGAGGGCCTTGTCCCTCACCCATACACAAAGCCTGCAGCCCAACAGAAGAAACAACAGGAAAAATATGGAATTGTGAAAGTGTTTTGGAGGCCAATTTTGTGGGAGTATTTAAGCATTGGTTTATGGCTTAAAGACAAAATTAAAGTTCTGCCTCTGTAGGAAAGCTTGGGCAAAGGCCAAAGCTTTGGGCAGAAACTCCTTTGCTAACAGTCACCAAGCATCCAGTCGTGACAGGCAGCATGTGAGAACATTGGGTGCAGACTCGCCCTCGAGAAGCTCATGATTGAATGGGAAAGACGGACATGCAAAACAGTGAAGTTCTGAGTGCTATAGGGTCTGTGGTTGAAGCGACATTAATTCCTTGGGGCGGGTCCCAAAAGCTTTCACACATGGTGTCTGAGCGCTTGTTATGTATCAGACACCGTACTGGACATGGGATAAAAGACAAGCCACAGTCTTTGCTGGGAGAAGACCTGGGTGTGTGTGTGTTGGTCGAGGGAGGGACGAGATCATGCATTTCATCTGCGCCACGCTGACTCTGAAGGTCCTTTGACATATCCAGGGGTATAGCTGGATGTGTGAGTCCAGAGCTCAAGGAGAGACCTGGGTGAGGAGCTAGCCTGAGTGGGGTCCTCGAAGCCATGGACATAACTGTGATCTCCTAGAGAGAGAAGAGGGCCTAGGGCCAAGCCTAGATGAGGAGACTGCCCAGGGAGGAGGAGCTGGCACCAGTGTACCTGGAGCACCAGAATTAGGGAGTAGAAGAGGCAGAGATTGATGCATTTGCCGGTGCGAGTATTCATTATTATTAGACTTTTCTGTCTTGTTCTCTTGAAGTCCTTGGCTCGCATAAGCCTTATCTCATTGGAAGTAATTAGGCATGAAAAGAACTCGTAACAGAGATTTTTAAAAATCTGATTTCATGTTGTATCAGTGTTCTGCAGTTATCTGTGACGTACTTGTTCCAGAACAGAGTAACTTCCTCCATCATCGCTTGACAACTAGACTGTTAGTGCTGCTCTTTCCCCTCTCTCCCATCTTAAAAGTGCGTTGTCTTCCCACGAGAGCTGTGGCTGGAACTGACTGGGGGCAGGGGCAGCTTGGGGCTGATTTTTTCTTCTTTTTGCTTTCGTGCGTTATCGAGCACCGATAATGCGTTATGTCACTGGTCCTTTATTCGGAAGTTAGGTGTCTGTTCTGTTGTCTGGTATCTGTTTCTCTAAAATGGAAAAATGTGAGTGTTATTCAAAAGACTTCAGTGCAGAGACCTTTCCTCCCTCCTGTCACAGATGCTTCCTGCCTTGTGTCATCTAATGTGGCAGCCCTGGGGGGATGTGGCAAGCAGAGCAGACATGGTCCAGTCCTCAAAAGCTTACAGCCTAGTGTGGGAGTCAGACAGAAATCAGATAATCACATGGTAAAGATAGAGAGTCGTGATGCTTGCAGCAGTGGGAGATGTGGGGTGACGTGAGAACCCACAGCAAGAGGGGCCAGGGAACTTGTTGGGATCGATGTATGTTAATCTGGAGTCCTCATGAAGAAGAATCGTTTGCCGTCGCCTGCTAATGAGCTATCGGTATTAAAAATAAAAAATCGTGTGCGATAAAGTGGCTCCTCAGCCAGCACCAGGGTACAGAGCCGCTCTTCAGAACATACTGAACAGACGAGTGCAGATGTGGCAAGGGGGAAAGCCTGCCTCCTGGGGCTGTCACCCAGGACATTCACTTTACAGTGCAGTTCTGACACATCTTTTTCTTCTGAAGTATGTAAATTGTACATTTCGGTTAAAGTTACTGGAAGTCATGTTCCGTATTTATCATCGTTTGAAACTGCTTACCAACACATTCAGCATCTGCCTTTCCAGGGCTTCAGCAGGTCAGACCCGCTCCGGGGTCTGCGTTCCTCCGCCTGTGTCCTTGAGCTGTTCGTGGACGTGACGTGCGTGCTTACTTTCTCCGTTGACAGCCCCAAACTCCACTTTTTGTAAAATGATTTTCATTGTGATTCTGTTAGTTTTGTCTGTTTTTCCTTTAAGTGGCATGCACCAATAAATTCATCACCATCCCTGGGCAGGGAAACTGTTCTAGCCCCACCCCCTTTTTTTTGTTTACAGTCATTAAAATGTAGATCGTGTTTAAAGAAATTTTTGATGCACATCGATTAATTCTAACAGCTCTGTAAATTCTGTGAGCTTATTATTATTCAAATGAAATATATTTCCCTTGCAGTTGATCTCTCTTAATCATGAGCATTTATGTCCTAAAGTTGCCTTTTGATTGTCACCGACTTTAATTCATTCATTGAACAACAAATACTGTGTGGCCACTGTACCCGAGGCTTTTTGAGGTGCCAGCAGTACAGCCGTGGACAGTATGTGCCCAAAAATTAGTGTCAAAATCTTAAAAGCAAAAAGAAGCAAAGATGTAAGCAGCCTTAAATAACTTTCCCCTTGTGTAAATACTGGCCTTTCTGCTTGGATGGCCCTGGCTTGACCACTTAACGGCTCTGTCAGCTTATTTGACCTTCGGTGAAATGGAAACAGTTTGCTGGGTTGTCACAGCGAGTTGCTCAGGGGGAGACAAATCTCATTAGACACAAAAGATGGAAAGTTTTAATGGCAGCAGATGCAGAGACTGCAGGGCCCACTACCCGAAGCAGAAGGTAACACAGCCGTGATCCCTGTGGAGGTCCTGCTCCCCGGGCCCCAAGGTTCCCCTCGGGGACATCCGTCTAGAAGATGTCGCTTGTCAGGGAGCTTCCAGCAGCTGCAAGATGCTCCCGTGCTGCTCTGATGGAGGGGTCACCCCCAGCCAGCCTTCCTCTGCCCTGCCTATGCGCTAGCTCCGCCATGTCCACCATGTGCCCATCCACGACCCGTGGCGCAGTCCTCCGTGTGAGCTCCCAGACTGGGGGCGTGAGGGGGATTCCCGAGGGACAGCCCGCAGCACACCCAGGCCTCAGCCTATCCAAGTGTCATTACAGCAATGTCAGTACTTAGGATTATTTTGACAGATAATGAAGTAAAAAGCTTTTAGTATAGTGCTTAGCACAAAGCAGCACTCAATGAATATATTAATTCCATTAATACATTGTAACATTAATTATTGATTCATACATTAGTACCATTCTTATTCACAGTGAAAACATTAGACAACCTGTTTCAGGAGCATCTTCTTTTCCAAATATGAAACATGTGTTTTCTCTTGAAACATACACGGACAATTGATTTATTCTAACATACACCTAAGTTTTCTTTCTAAATTTGAGAAATTCCTAACAACAAACCTCTGCTACTTCTTTATTTTCCAGAAAAATAAATGAATATTATCCTCTTCTTAACCCTCCACCTCCACACCCCCCACCAAAAAAAAAAACAAGAAAGCAAAAACAGTCCACAAAAAGTGAAACTGATTTTGCTGGTGTTATTTGAAATGTCCAGACAACATAATGAATATATTTATTGTGCCGTTAATCAGATTTCAGTATTAGAGGACTAAAATTCTTGCCATAACGACCAGCTAAATTACTACTTAACGCTTTGCACACCCCCTCAGTTCCTTACCTGGTCTGTGTATTTAATTCTAAATACGTGTCGTCCTTCTAAACAAGTTGACGTGATGAGGGTTGCCGCCAGCCGCGGCCCTTCCTGCCTGACCGTCGTGGTCCTTGTCCTCGCTTGCAGGTGCTGTTCGGCACGGCCGATGGGCAGGTGATCGTCATGGACTGCCATGGTAGGATGCTGGCCCACGTCCTGCTGCACGAGGCCGATGGCGTCCTCGGCATGTCCTGGAACTACCCCGCCTTCCTGGTGGAGGACAGCAGCGAGAGCGACACCGACTCGGATGACTACGCCCCGCCCCAAGGTAGCCGGCTGCCCGGCAGGGCCGGGGGTGGGGGGGTTTGCGGGGCAGAGGTCATGCTTCCCGAGAGAGGCCTCAGCCCACAGGTCCCCTTGGCGTGACCAGGCCTTTTTCAAGTGGGACCCAGTCTCGAGTGAAGTGTTGATCGTGTCTTTAGCCTCGTGGTAATGAAAGTCCGCATCTTAAAACATTGGGCCAGCACACTTTTACAAAGAACTCGACTAGACTGGATGCAGGTTTACTCTTCCCCACTCGGCATTGGAAGAAAGAAGATTCAGAGACCGTGGTTATGCAGCAAGTCCAGATAGGTCTAGGGACAGAATTCAGTGCCTGCTGCTGCTCTGACCAGCTGCCCCTCTCAGGAGCAATGGGGCTATTTGGGGTGACAAGGGATGTGCCTTTCAGACAGAGCAGGCCTTTCCTGGTGGCCAGAGGAGTTTGAGTGCAGAGGCAGGCGCCTGCAGCATCTTTGGGTGAAGCAAGGGAGAGCGATGACTGGGGACCCCCTGTGAGCGGGACTGCCTCGGCGTGAGCCGAGCGCGGATGCCAGGCAGCCCACCTGGATGGCTGCCAGGGATGAGCGTGGCGTGGGTGCGACGCCCAGGGGAGCCATTTGAGAGAGTCCTGACCTACCCTGGCCCGGGAGAGGAACTGGCATTTACTTCTTGAAATAACACATGGAAGAATCCAGAATGTGGTTCGTCATAGCTCCTTTCTTAACGCCCAGTGAGTACTCCTGGAAGTTACGAAGCAGGGTTTTCCTTATGCTGACCGCACTGCGGATGTAGCGGAATTCTCTATGAGCCACACCCAGCCTCAACCTTCTCTCAGATTTGGGGTCTCTTGTGGTAAAAACTTAACAAAGCACTCATGGTGGCTGCCATGGCTGCTCGTGTCCTAGAACATTCAATAAAAGAGCACTTAGGGTTGAAAAGCAATTTTCCTCTGTATTTTGGAGCAGGATTAAGAAAACATGTTCATTCCTTTTCCCGCCATCCTTATATGTTATATGACATTCCAGTAATTTACGTTTACACATCACTAGAAATATATAACACATTAGCACACAGGTTAATAAACTTTTCACACACATTTTCACCACCGCACAGCAGAGCCCAAGGACCCCCACTGCGTGTCTGTCCTCATCCTGCCTCTCATTCCAGGGTTCTCTGGTGGCGCGCGCCGCCCCACACTGGCCTGTGGAGTCCTGAGTGGTATGGGACGTTGCCTTGCTCGGTAGCGCCCCAGCCCCGAGTGCGAGCTGCATTCCCAGGCAGTTTGCAGTGCGCTCTGCAAGGCTGCAGCGTTGGGGACCTGGATTTAGGTCATGTGCTCATTGCCACTTTTTCAGTCAACATTTCTGTACCCACAGATGGTCCAGCAGCATATCCCATCCCGGTGCAAAACATCAAGCCACTGCTCACCGTCAGCTTCACCTCGGGGGACATCAGCTTAATGAACAACTACGATGACTTGTCTCCTACTGTCATCCGCTCAGGGCTGAAAGGTACGGAAGGCTGCATGTGACCCCAGGCCTACAGGTCAGCCTTCCAGGCCGGGTGTCACACACCCAGCACTTGACGATTCCAGCCTCTGCAGTGACCTCCGGGCTTAACGGAGTCTGGTGGTAAGGGCCACTTACGTTCGCTCCTCTGCTAATCTGGCGAGCCGCCTCCGAGTCTCGCCCAGTGGAGGGATTTCTGCCAGCTTCACTGCTCTCCCCCTGCGGCAAGAGTGGCCCTCTCTCAGACACACAGAGCGTTTGTCCCAGTGGACACGGTGTCCTCACAGTAGTGGGTAGCAGGCAGTACCTGGTGTTCTTGAGGCAGCAGACAATGCCCAAGACATATTTACACGGACGCTCTGTCATTTTAAGGCTTATCAAGGAACTAATTATTGCGTAGTACCGTGACCTGAACAGATTTACGGAGGCTCCACAGTTGCCAGACCGAGGCATGGATGCGAAGGTCAGCTAACTGCCTAGTCAGGCACTGGTACCTTCCTGATACATCGTGAAATGCTGCTCTCTCAGGAAAATCCATGTCCATAGGCATGTGGGGCGACCTGAGTTTTGCAGTTTGAGAATACTACCGGTGATGCGACCTGATGAGTTTTTTTGAAAAACAATTGTCTCCTCAGTCAGATGGTACAATGCACAAAATCCTAGGCTCCCTCTGGTCCTCAGTGTTAGGGAGCCCACTGTAACCTGAATGGGGGAGGGACATGCCAGAGCCTTCGGTTTAACTTGCTGCTGTCATTCAGAGCTGGCCATCAGACCAGAGTCGTGGCCATGTGCTGAATTATTCAGGAGTCACAGGGAAATAGATAATCAAGCCTATATGTCAAATTGCTGATCGCCTGGAATACATCATACGTGCCCCCCCCCTCCCACCGCATGAAGCACTTATTAATTCTATTATAAAATTAGAGAATGTGTTTAGAAGCAAGTTATACTCCCTCCTTGGGTGTCCCATTTTGCTGTTTCAGAGCGATAATTGGAAGGCATTACTTAGCCTGTAAACTCCTGAGGGACAAGAACTATGTAGCAGTCCTTCATTACGCCGCAAATGGGCCCTGTTAGGAGCTGAGTGAGTATTTTTTGTGGCAATGAACTTAAATTCCTTGGGATTTTTCTGAATTTTCTGCCTTTAGTGGAGCTAAAATATAGGGATGGGTATCATAAATTTGCCATATATTTAATAATCCAGGCTCTACTTTTTTCCTTCAAAAATTCTATCTTCAAATCTTTTAACCAAGGTTTTTAATTTCATCAGAACCTAACTCTAGTTCTGGAATCCTGAACTAAGTTCTCTACTAAATATCTGATTAGGCCTGAAAAGAATACAATTAGCACTTAGTTCCTTTTTATTCTTTATGGGGTGAGTTTTTCTAATTTTTCGTTGCCTCACCCTCCCGTGGAGCTGTGTTTTGTTCCTCGGCGGTATTACTTTGTCCCCTGCCAGACTGGGTTGCACTGGGGCAGCACGCTGACGCAGTCCCACCAAGTCTGCAGCAGGGGATGAGCGCAGACTGCTGGCGGGGGAGATGACCCAAAGGAGTCCTCCCAGATGGGACAGTTTTTGACTCGAGTTTTATCCTGACTCCTATCCTGCGTGATCCACTTAGTCTTTCTCAGTCACTGGGTCAGAGAAGTATCATCAGAGAACTTTTCTAGTGAAAAAAGGAGACTCGTGATATTCTTCAGTTTATCATCAACACCGTAATTCGTGTCCTATGCGAAAGAACCTAGAATGTCATTTAGCTTACAGTCCTTGTGACCAGACCTCTTCCCCACCACCTGTCAAACTTCGTTGTCTGTGCAGATTTGTATGTTGGGGGGTGGAGAGGTTGGTTTGCTTTGCAGATGTTTTCTGAATAAGTTCTCCTTGACGAAAAATCTGAGAATCCCAAATTTGGAGACTTCTTTTTATCATACAATTAATGGTCAATTGGTTCACTTTATTTAGAGTTTTTACCCTTTGTTGTGACTTTTACTCTTTCTCGAGGATGTAGGGGAGGAAAGACTTTTCCCTCCACCCATCTGACATTCTCTTACTGGGGCCTTGTAAATTAGACCGACAGGAGACAGACAGATTGACAAGAGAGGAACAAACAGCTATATTAACACATGTGTTATGCTTACCACGGAAGCACTCAGAAATGAGTAACTCACAGGTAGGGGAGTGGAGCTGAGAACTTGGGTTTATGTAGCATGTTAACAAAAGGACAGCACCGTTTTTAGAGGCAGCAAATTGAAGGGAAATACATGGGGGAACTAACGGAAGTTAAAGGCCATTTGGTGACACTTGTTATGTAGATTCTTTTGGTGCCATTTTGGCAAATAAGGGTCTAAAGTTGTCTCCAGTGATTAATTTATGTCTTTTCTGGTGGGGGTGGTACACATTTACAAATTGTCCTGTTTTTAGGCGGGAGAAAGAAAAGCTAAGTAGATTCTTGAGAAGAATTAGTCCTGTATTCTTAGCCCCTGGCTTGGTCCAAGATGCTAATCTTCAGATGTCCAGTGGGCTGGACAAGCGAACGCTTCTTCCTGAGGTCATTCAGATGGTCATCTGAGGGTCTGACATGTGTCCAGGCAGTGATGCAGGACTGGAGAGGTGAAAAGTGTAAGTTCCCAGCCTAGTTAAAGTGAGAACAGAACCATTTCCTCATCCCTAGCCACTTGGCCATAGTGACTCCATTTTATCTTTTCATGCTGTTCCTCACCTGCATTAAAGACATCCCTGAGTGTTTGCTTGTAAATGCTTGGGTTCTTGCTTAACTCAGGGAGTGCTCATCTAGGAAACAGAACCCCCCTGAGTGCTCAGGGCCCATCTCTGAGCAGCCTCTGAATGATCGTGTGTCTAAGCCAGCCCTGCAGGGCCAATAACCCACTTTTCTGTTGAGAAAAACCACCTTGTGACAAAATTCAAAGAATCTAAGTTAAATCAGTCAATCGAACAAGCAGACAGGTATTCACTTACCCGTTGGCCAAGCAGGCCCGCTGGGGATCCTTGGGAGTTGAGCTGTCATCTTCATTTCTGCAGTAGTGCAATGATATTTCTGCCCTAAACAGCAGTAGACTCCATTTTTTTGTTGTTTTTACCTGTTAGTGTTAGTTGCTCCTCCTTTTGACTTCCTCTGTGGTTCCAAAGGTGCCATCCAGAGAAAGTCATTATGGTTTCGTTAGCATGACCGGGCTCTTCCCAAAGTGATAAGGCGTCAGGTATCCAGAGCACACTCGATGTGTATACACATCCTCTAGCTTCTTTATAAAAATCTAACTGACCAGGATATGCATTTAAGCCTTATTTTTCATTTCCTGGTTTGTACTCAACCTTATTCATATGCGTTCATAAGAAAAAAGGAAAAAACTCCTTTTTATTGATGCTTTCACTATCTCAGGTTATAGAGCTTTTCATTTCGTGTTTGTCTCTAACTACTTCCACTCAGCCCTCTGCTCCCCCGTCTCTCTAGTTCCTGTCTGTGGTTGACTTGATGAGCAAGCTCCGGCTTCCCTGTGGCTGGAGAGCCATCTCGTCGCCGGGGCCACGGTCTCGTCTTCAAAGGAAGTTAAGAACTTGGTGACCTCAGCATGGCTGGTGTTAATGTCAGCATCAGTACTGCACGGGAATAAGGGGTGCTGTGGTCACGTGGGACTTGATAGCGCTCAAGAGCTGTCAAATTCTAGACCTAGCTCTGAAATGCATTCCTGTCCGGCCTCTGCAGAATGAGCCACTGAGTTCCAGATTTCAGGGATCTCTCTGTATAAGCCACATATGGTCTTAGGGTTTTGAGGGAGAAAAACTATGCTGTAAATCTTATTAGGACTAATACAATTGATAGCCTTTTCTTACAGGCACTGACTGGCTGTAGGTGGCATTGCATCTCCAGTGTGGACACAACGCTACCACCTAACAGAAGTTTTATCTTCTTTCCTAAGCTGCACAACATCATCAAATGTTGGATGAAGGTCAGGGCAGATATTTAGGTGCAGATATGTCCTTTACCTATGCATTACCTGTCCAGTGGTGCACAGAAATCAAATGAGCACAAACTTAGGCTTTGCTCTTGATTTACTTTTTACTTTTAGCATTTATGACCTCTAAGTTACCTCTGGGACAGCGGGCACAGCAGTGGAAAAAGCACTTGGGACGTACAAAGGTTTTATCATCTTATCTGCTCTCTCAGAGTTGTGTGAGCCCCAGTATGGAATGCTGGTATTGGAGACAGGTATTTACCAGCCAGCTTTGTCATATGTGGTTTTGCCTGATTTAGTTACGTTTTGGGGGAACGGCAACTCCTTTCTATGTAATAAACGCCTGTTTTTAATAGTACGTGTTGTCTTCAGAGAAATGGGGAGCTGATGTCTTCATGAGAGAAAGGGGAAGAGCCACCATTGTATTTGCTCTGTGTCTCGATTTTTTAAACTACTTAAGGGAAAGTTCGGAGAGGGGAGTCACATCTTCAGGCTGACCATTTTTCCTTTGTGATTTCAGAGGTGGTGGCCCAGTGGTGCACGCAGGGAGACCTCCTGGCAGTCGCTGGTATGGAATGGCAAACCCAGCTCAATGACCTTCCCAATGGCCCGCTCCTGAAGAGTGCCATGGTCAAGTTCTACAACGTCCGAGGGGAGCACATCTTCACGCTGGACACACTTGTGCAAGTAAGGGCGTGTGTGAGGCACTCACTGGGCGCCCTGTGTTCGCATGCCCCGTTCCATTAAATACTCGTGAGTGGGTTATACTCTGACAGAGTCCAATCCTTGTGGACTTAATTAAATTATGGAGCATAAACCAGAAGGAATGGGGAGAAAGACACTTTTTTGCCTTTTAACCAAAACACTTTATTCCATTGTCCTGTCAAGTGAGTGATCAGTAAGCAGAGGGATCTGGTGTTTATCGTCGGTCTGAAGCAAAAGTCAGAAACTTGCAGGAGGGAAGGCCGAATCTTCCTTTACTCTCTCTGACATTATGTTTGTGATGCCAGTCATACAAATACTTCTGTATTTCAGCTAAGTGATTGTTAAACGATAAGTTTAAAAACCTTAAAGATCTTTAAGAAAGCATGCATAGGCGGGCCCCTTTCTGCTTCTTTGGAGAAATGTCCTAGAAATCTTTAGACTAGTTCATTTCTGGTCTGGGTCAGTCATAGTGGAGGACAAAATTCTCAGCGGGGTGGCAGAGACAAGGCTGCGAGTGAGTTGATAATTGATGGGGGTGATGATAAACTAGAGACTTGTGTCCTAATCTTACCCAGCTCATCAGAGGCAGGTATACCAGATTTGGGGTAATTGGTAATTAGATGCAGACATTAATTATTTAAATATATCCTTTTTTAATGTGGTTAAGACACACAACAAAATTTATCATCTTAACCATTTTTAAGTGTAAGCTCAGTAATGTTAAGCGTATCCCATTGCGTTGTAACCAATCTCCAGTACCTTTTCATATTGTACAACTGAAACTCTATGCCATTCCGTTTCTATGAATTTGACTATTCTACATACCTCATATAGGTGGAACCATATAGTGTTTGTCTTTTTGCGATTGGCTTATTTCACTTAGCATCATGTCTTCAAAGTTCATCCACATCGTAGCATGTCAGAATTTCCTTCCTTTTTAAGGCTGAATAATATGCCATCTTATAGATCAATTGATCGATAGATGTGGGGGAGAGAGAGAGAGCATGCACATGAAAGCGAGCAAGCTGTAGATACAGATATATCACATTTTGTCCATTCATCCATCAACGGACATTTGGGTTCCTTCCACCCTTAGCTATCACGGATAGGGCTGCTGTGACCAGGGATATACAAATATCTGTTTGAAACACTACTCTCAGTTCTTTTGGATAAATACCCAGAAGTAGATTTGCTGGATCATATGGTAGTTCTATTTCCGATTTTCTGAGGAACGGCCGTACTGTTTTTCACGGCAGCTGCCCCATTTTACATTCCCTCCAGCAGTGCTCAGGGTCTCATCTTTCCCCCGTGCTCGCCAGCCCTGGTTATTTTCTGGTTTTTTGATAGTAGCTGTCTTGATGGGTGTGAGGTGGTATCTCATCGTGGTTTTGATTTGTATTTTCCTGATGATTAGTTATGTCGAGCATCTTTTCATGTGCTTGTCGGCCAGCTATTTCTGCTTCTTTGGAGAAATGTCTATTTGAGACCCTTTCCAACTTCTTAATTAGATTATTTGATTTTTTGTTGTTGAGTTACAGGGTTTAAATATATCTTTTGACAATGCAGCATCTTCTGTGGGCGAATAAACACTTGTTCAAGTACCCAGCAAACATATTGTGTGGCTGGCGCTGAGCTCTAAGCACTAGTGTATAGGAACAGGACACAGGAGCCATTCGAGGTAATAAGCAGAAATTAAGTCCCAGCCAAAGCTGGATAGTGTGATTAGAGTGAGTCAGTGCTGTCCATGCCCGCTCTGCAGGCACCAGAGGCGGAGGCGGTACAGATTGCCTAACGTTGGGAATGGGAACGATTAATGCAGCCAAAAGACAAAAATAAATAAATGACAAACAGAAGGAGTTTAGGGAACTATTAGGGATGTTATGGGAACGGGCAGCCATGCGGTCTAGGTGGGTAGCTGCTCTATGACCTGAGGCGGGGGAAGTGGGGAGTCATGATGAGGCATGTGCAGGAGGAAGTGTTAAAAACGGGCTGGGAAGTTGTGGTTGCATAGGAAATTCAGATTCCTGTTTTAGAAGTGAAAGAGTTGTGGGCGACGAAACAAACCAGGGAAGGGCTAAAACAAATCAGAGCTAAAACAAAAAGAGCGATGAAACAAATCAGGTTGAGGCCATCGGCGTGAGGCCAAGGTGTGGGGCAAAATAAGCATCGATATCGGAGTCCCTGCAGATTTGGGACTGAAGGACAGGTTGCCTTGTTTACAGTGGTGGCCCGACTGCCAGTGTCTTGCCTGGAACATAGTAGGTGCTCAGTAAACACGTGTCCAGTGGATCGATGGAAGGACAGTTATCAACACATGCTTTCTTTAGTCCTTCCTGTTGGTTTTTGAACTGGAAGGCTGTGTGCCTTTCCCAGTCAAATCTCATGCCACCTTTGTATCCCTAGCCTAACTGGAAGACAAGAAGGAGAGGATGGGAATTTTCGCCTCTTTCTGAGTTAAGAAGGCCTTTGTGTTTATTAGAGTATTTGTGAATTAAACACTCAGGTACGTTGAGCATTGCCCACCGTTCTGTCTGACTCGGGGCACCGTTCCTGGCAGCATTCTGTTCCCGCTCCAGGAAGTGTCCTTCCTGCCATCTCGGCCTGGGGACATCCATCCTCTTTGTGAAGGCCAGATCAGTCACATCCTCTTCCAGACATGCCTGGTGATTTTGATGCTGCTTCTCTATGAACCTCAGGGTGCTTCATACCTCTGGCATCTGTTACACTTCTCTACTTGTCTGATTTTCTTGACACCAAAGACCACATTTTCTTCATTCTGCTGATCTTCGCTGTGCCTAGAATATAAGAGGCTTGGTGGCCTTAACCATTGCAGAAGTTCTCATCAGCTGTCACATGAAAGTAACATGGGTCTTGAATTTAAACTACCTGGGGCTCAGGGATAAGAGAGGAGTTTGGCCGATTTTCCTTTGGGGAAAAATAGCCATACAATGTCTCACATTTTAATTTATTATTGATTCTTTTTTTCTTCATTTGAAGATCCATTTCAATCACTGAAAAGAATTGCCTCAAAAATATAAAGTTAAATAATGATGCTATTAAAAATCAAGGGCAATATTAATTATACGTAGCACCAACTTAACCCGGTCTGGAGTGGTTCTACAGTCACATGTCATCCACGCTGTGCTGTTCAAGGAGTCCAACGGCAGGGACGTTTTTATAGCAGGAAGGAAGTTAGGCGATTTATTGAACTGTTTATAAAAAGAATTTAATGTAGCTTAGATTGGATAATTTATTTTCAAGTTAATTAGATTGTAGGTTATTGCATACAAAGCCGTTGCCCGGCGCAAACTTGCGGCAGCCTGAGCTTTAAAATTGATTCTCCCAATTTACTCATAATAGCTGTGCCTGTGGCTGGAGGTCTTATAAGGAAATGGACTGTAGTTTATGTTCCTGTCCTTCCTACCTGCTATAATTTTAAATCCTGTAACTTACCTCATCAGCTGTGATCAGTGACCATCTGTATAGAATTGCACGTCTGTAATCTGACAGCAGACCTCCGGAGGTCATAGTGCTGACGAGTTCGCAGGTTCCAGCAACTCGGGTCTGGGTTGTTGATTGGTTAGCTGGCTGGCTTGTTTTGTTTTAGCTTTATGAACTTTTTTTTGCATTAAAGACAAGTGGGAGCAGTCACCTTCCATTCTATAAGGTTCACTTACTGATGTAAAATATTTGGGTAAAAAGCTGAGAGAAGGAAGAGGAAGAAGGTAGGTGCGGGAACCGAAAATCAAAGGGAAGATTGCTTTATGGGCCTTGCTTTTACCCTCCTTCCACGTCCTTCAAGGAGGATCTTTCAGCAGAAATACATTTGCCTCCGTCTGTCGGGGGTTAACCCTGCCTGTTCTCAGGAGGCCGCCACAGCTGTGCTTTTCCCATCGTTCGTTGTAAATAGATGAGAAAGTCCTTCCTGAGTTATCTGCTTGCAAAATGCAAAATGGTGTGTTCTTGCAAAACTGAAATTCGAGCGACTGAATCCTGAGCTAGATTTTATTATTGTAACTTAGTCGGTGGCCAAATCACTGTAACTCAATGTTCAAAACTGTCCATGGCTCCAGCCAACACAATTTGTTGGTGACCAGTCACCAGCTTAGTCTGTTTAAGAATGAAAAGAAAGTTTTTTTTTTTAGAAAGCTTTCCTTCTTTGCACAAGCTTGTACAAATTAAATATCCCCTTCTACCAGGGGTGGTTGAAGTGCGTTTCCTCTACGACAGAGACCCCACCGTCCTCATGGGGAGCTGCGGAAAGGAGGGGTGGCCGTGGTGCCCCGCACAGCGATAAGACTCCTCAGTGGCCCGGTAGCCAGTCCTCGGCCTGGGGCCCCGCGGCAGAAGCTGTGAGCTTGGCTGGCCTCGCTTTCTCTTTCTTGGGCCAGTTTTCTCTCCCTTTGACCCTTTTGTCGTCTGTTGACCCTAATCCTGCTTGAAGAGCTCGTCTTCTATACGGAAAGGACACCCTGCTTTTTACTTCTCCTAAGTTTTTAGAAGACTCCATCCAACTCCCTGCTGTGTACAGAAGTAGTAATGTAGTGAGGAAGCTTTCGGTTCCAAGTAAAAGTCAGTCCTTCAACTTGGTCGGGCCTCTGCGGAAGCTGCCGCCTCTGTCTGAAACGACCCCCTTGCCCTTTCTCGCGCCCCTTGTCCTGCTCCGTCTGCTTCACAGCGTTTCACGGTCAAGTAGTCCGCGCGGAGATGCCGAGGGGTTTCTCCCCCTGCCCCCACCTCATAATGGCAGCTCCGTGAGGGCGGGAAACGGGTCTTTTTCAGTGTCAGTCGGTCCCCTCACACCGAGAGTCTGGCCCACCATATACATTTAACAGGTATTTACTGAACAACTGATTGGCAGCTCAGTAGACGAGTAAGCGATTGGATGGCATCGTGTAGTGTGGAGGTCATGTCTTCGTGTGCTGTCGGGTTGGGACCAGCAGGGACGACTGCCCTGCGTCACGCTGCGGCAGGGAGTCCTCTGAGCGAAGCCACCTGCACTCCTTTAAGTGGCTCAGGTCAGGCCATCGAGATGGGGAGATGCTGGGAGGCCCCTTGGCCATGCAGGCATCCCTCGTTTTGTTGACCTTCATAGAGGTGTTTTTTGCACGTTCAAGGCAAAGACCCTCCAGCAGCAAAGGATTCCAAATTGCTTTATTGCCGTGGTCTGGACCCGAACTCGCAGTATCTCCCAGGCGTGCCCGCGCGTTGACCACTTACGCCTCTGGCCAAGTAAAGCCTCTCACTAACCCGTCACTCACCAACGTGCTGGATGCCACCTCACTAACAGTCCTAGACAGGCAGCTCACTCCCTGCCCCTTTCCCTCCCATCTGAGTGCATAAGATACGTGAACTCTTCTACGCAGATTAAGATTTTGAATATTATCAATTTCACGGTTCTAGCCATCGCTTCTAAAAAGATGTCATTTTGTGTGATTTGAGAAAGAGATTAAGTCCACAGATTTACACCTGAGTTTTCCCCTGGCAGACAGCAGCTGTTCAAACAGAAGCATTAACCTGTGGGAAATGGAGAGATGGACCTGTGTCCCCTTGAGTGCCCCCAGGTCTATGGGACTTGAACACTCGGTACCTTTCTCATTGGCAGCAGCCGATGCCGGAGCCGGCCGTCCTTAGGAGGACAGCGCTCCGAGGGCGAGGGCCCCAGGCACGCGGACCCTGGTCCCAGAGGACGGGGCAGCAGAAACTGCTGAATGTGGGCAGCTAAGTCAAGACGTGGTGCTGGTAACAGCCCCACAGCCCATGTCTGCAGACACGGCACGGGCAGTCGCTGGCACTCGGACTCCGGTTTGAATTTCCACCAGCATTGGTAGCCAGGCCTTTGTAGGCTGGAGTGCCGGTAACAGCACCGGAAAACGGGCACCAGCAGGAACGAGACTTTAGAAGAGTACGGTGCCATGTGATGAAGGGATTTGCATGCGTGTGAATTTTCCATTCTCTTCTTCCTTCCCCTTCCCTCCCTCTCTCCCTCCCCCGCCCTTGACATGTAACATTAAGTGTAAGGTGTACACTGTGTGGATTTGATACAGTTCTGTGTCGCAGCATAGTTACCACAGGTAGTTCTACCTAACACCTCCATCACATCGTGTCACATAATTACCATTTCTTTTTTGTGGTGAGAAAGATCTACTCTCTTAGCAACTTGCAAGTGTTTAGTACAACGGATTAACTGTACTCACTTTAGTCCCCTAACCCCACACGAAGGACTGTCTGTGGGGTTACGGGCCTAAAGGGATTCTGAGAGACTAGCCCTGTCACCAGGCCTCAGACTCAACAGTCACCACAGTAATCAATCTCCCCACATCAGAGAGCCCTCGGAATCTTCAGACAAGGGGGGCAGGCCTCACTATTTGTGAATGTTTCCTTATTTTTCTAATACAGCCTTAAAAATTGTGCCAGAGGTACCCGTATTTTATACTTTATTGTCACACAGGGAGCGTACGCTATAAACACTAAGTTAAATGAGCATTTCCCCTTCCTCCCGGTGCTGGAATAAGCTGTCACTGGCTTGGGCAAGTAAGTGGATGCTGCACCCCAGATGGCTTTACTCGCTATTCGCGTCTCGCTCTTAGAAGAGGGGATTTCCTGGTGACCTTGCTCCAGGTAGCAGTCTGTCCTTTGCGACCCTGCAGGCCTCACGTCTCCAGGCTGAAGAATTCCAGCTCTTTCCTGCCAGGTTCTAGTTTTCAGTCCTGTCGACCCCTTCCATTCCTCCTGGCTGAGAATTCTGTTTTCCTCGTGGGTGCAGCGCCCAGTGTGGAGAAGCACAGCCAGTCCTCCCTCACCGTTGACATGTGCCTCCTGCTGCTGTTTTCTGCTCACCTGACAGTACTGCCTGGCTGACTTTTGCTTGTGGGCCCGCATGACCTGTGGATTCTTTTCTGCCCGAGTGAATCGTTGCAGTCATTATCCATGTGCTATCCATGAAACCTGTTTCTTCTCCTCTGGTCTGTTTGCCTTTCCTCAGACATGTGGTTCTGTTTGCTTCTGAGAAAAATATCCTTCACCAAAAGGGTTAAGGAGAGAACCGAGGGGAGAATTGGGGTTCATTACTTAATATTTGTGATTGGCAGTTCAGTTTTTTAGTGGAAATCACACATTCTTTATGAGGTGGTATCAGTGTAGTGACCCGTCAGAGAGGCAATAAGACGAGCATCAGCGTGGAGTTGAGGGAGCAGTGGGTGGGATCTTAGCTCCCCCACTGTGTCTAACCGAGTTCGCCGGCCTCTCTCAGCCTCAGTTCCTCCCATGTTCAGGGGGAGTAAGGAGAGCTACGTGATGGAGTCAAGGGGATTAAAGGAGATAATGCATGTGCTCATCGAGATAACTTAGTGTGCTAAGTTCTTTGTGTTGTGATGGGTAGTGATTATACACGTACATGTAACAGAGAGGACTTTTATCCAG
Source organism: Pteropus alecto (assembly GCF_000325575.1). Lineage (NCBI taxonomy): Eukaryota > Metazoa > Chordata > Mammalia > Chiroptera > Pteropodidae > Pteropus > Pteropus alecto. The sequence goes on from NW_006438073.1 coordinate 4,011,582, forward strand.
TTCGAAAGTCTGTATACCTGGGTTAAGTTTGTTTGTACAAAGATACGAGAGATGCATGCTCGTCATAATCATTGCATATAAGACCTTCCCAGAATGTGCAATCAACTATTACACGGAGCTACATAGTTACTAAAGGAAGCAGAACTAGGGGAAGGGGCAGGGGCTGGGGGAGAAATGCCGTAGTCCTGCACTGTCACCGCTGGCATGTCCCTAGAGGGACTCAGAAGGACTGGGAACTTGGTGGAAAGAAGTGTCTAATATTTTTGCGGCCGGTTCCATCCAGTCAGGTTGTGCTAATTGAAAACCATTCTTCATTTCTTGAGCTCTACGTTGTAAATGTTATCGTAGGCTCAGGGTTGGGGCTGCGGTATATCTTTAAGATTAATCATGATTTCACTTCTAATAGAACCTCTGTCCTGACCTGCCCTTAGCGGGGTTCGATGTTACCAAAGAAAACTCTGTGTGTATTTTTTGTGTCTTCAGCAGTGCGTAGCCTTGCTCTCAGTCACCAGGCCCCTCTACTGGGCCTGCCCTCTGGGTGGCACCTTTGGGTGAGGAGGCCCATCTGCGAACCCCCAGACTTGAGTTCCAGGCTTCCCCAGTCCTCCCCCAGGGGCTGCCTGGCCTCACTGAGGTGGAAACAGAAGCCGAATTATCTTCAGCCTGGCAGTTTGTTTTGAAGTTGAAACCAGAATTAGCCGACCCTAGAGGCAGTATTAAGCAGGTGTCTTCACGTGTTCCTTTTATCTTCCTGTATGTCACTAAAGCCTTGTGAAAATTCTCTTTCTATCTGTCATTCGTGTAAAAGGTCTGGTATCTCACTTCTGATCTTTGAAACCCCTCAAGACCTCATTAAATCAGAGCCCCATCTGTCTAGATGGGAGTGAACACGTTGTCGCCACTTCCCATCACAGCCCTCCACCCCTTTCTCCTCCGCCTTGGCTGATCTGACTTAGACGGCATCCCGGAACTTCGGGCTTTTCCAGTACAGGTAGTTTCTGACTTGCACATGTGGATGTCACCGGCCTTTTCAAAGCAAATGATGGCCACAAACCCCCTAGGGAGGCCGCCACAGAGCCTGTTTCCCTCTCTCTGCCCTTCCAGATAGCTCTCTGCTTCCTCCGCCCCATCAGCTCCAGGACGGCTGAGAATAGCAGTGATGTCACGTCTGGGTTATGACCTGCGAAGGGTCCCCGGAGCACTCGACATCCTTCATCGCCTTCAGTCCCCACAGCTGCCACTTTACTCATGACAGCATAGGAGACCTGCAGGGGTGATGTAATAGTCCCCAGGTCACACAGCTGCTGCTCCAAACCCAGTGTTGATTTGACTCTGAAATGCTCCCTGTCAGGACAAACGGGAAGGGCCATCTGTTCTGCCTCCTCGCCACCTGCCCAAGCTGTGGGAACCAGCACCTGTTATTCGGGAGTCCAGATAACCCGAGCTTTAGTAAGGTGGCATCTCCTGGTAGAAACGTCATTACACAGAGCTAAGTTAGGTTTTATGGCACCAAATTAAAGAGACAATACCTATAAAAGAACTTCGTAAAACCATTTCAGTGCTGTTTGTGCTCTGGCTTGTACTTTTACTGCATTTTTATAATGTGGCATTTAACCATCTCTGTTGTACTTTTTAAAACCAATGGTCTCAGAAACTATTAGGTCACTTTATTTTGCTTGAGACAAGCGTGCGTGATCTTTCTTTGCTTACAAGAGGGAAAGCTGATGCATAGCCTGCCTTCACTCCCTGCCAGCGCCCCATCATCTCCATCTGCTGGGGCCACCGGGACTCTAGGCTGCTGATGGCGTCAGGACCGGCTCTGTACGTGGTCCGCGTGGAGCACCGGGTGTCCAGCCTGCAGCTGCTGTGCCAGCAGGCCATCGCCAGCGCCCTGCGAGAAGACAAGGACGTCAGCAAGCTGACCCTGCCCCCCCGCCTCTGCTCCTACCTCTCCACGGCCTTCATCCCCACCATCAAGGTAGAGCCCCCCCGTCCTCCTGGCCGCGTGGGGGCAGGGCAGACAGGGAAGGGAGGCGAGGGTCTTGGAGCAGGTGCACAGAAGTCATGCCCGCCCCTCGGCAGAGTCTGCGTGGTGAGGGCAGCAGCTCCGCAGAGCTCCGCCTCTGTGTCCCCCACCCCCGCTGTCCGCGAGGGAGTCCGCTCATGTGACGGACGTCAGCTTTCTCACAGCAACGTCAGCTTTCTCACAGCAACGGCAGTGTTCCGAGCACGGTGGCTGTGTCATCTTGACTGCCCCTGTGTCCCCCACCCCGGCTGTCCGCAAGGGAGTCCGCTCATGTGATGGACGTCAGCTTTCTCACAGCAACAGCAGTGTTCCGAGCACGGTGGCTGTGTCATCTTGATGACCAGTCTGCCTCGTTCAATCCTGACTTCCTGGCAGATGCCATCATTCCCACTTGTGGAAGCCTGAAGTGTGTTCCTAGAAGTTGAGTACCTTGCTCTATAACTAGTTACAGGAACGGTCAGGATTGAACCAGTTTAATCCTGGGGCCCGCAGTCCCCACCACTGCGGAGGAGGGGTGGCCCCCACCACACTCGCTGTCAGCCGTCTTTATACTGATTCTAGCTCAAAATGGAGGTTTTCCCTGGCAGTGTGTGGGATGTACGTGCCGGGCGCTGTTCGGGGTGTGGGTTTCCCCCAACCTTAGGTTCTTCTCTGCATTCCCTTCTTTTGTAGTCTCTCTGCTTCTAGGTATTAGATTGACTGCCGGGTTACTTGTTTCCTGAAACGTCAGAGTTTCCGAATCTGTTGTGATTTCTTCAAGTTGCTTTACAATCTTGCTTCTGTGCCGGTGATTCTCAATCCTGGCTGCACATTAAAATCCCCTGATGAGTTTTTAGAAAATACGCATGCCTAGCCCTCACCCCCTGAAGTTCCCTGTCATTGTCTGAGGAGGGATCCTGGCTTAGATCTTTTTTAAAAGCTCCCAGGAGATCCCGATGTGCACCCAGAGTTGTGAGTCGCTGTCCTGTGCTGCACAGTGGCAGTGCTCTGTCAGAGCAACCAGTGATGGCCACAGCCTCTCCTTTCTCTCCGTGTCCCGCCTCCAGCCCCCAATTCCAGACCCCAACAACATGCGAGACTTTGTCAGCTACCCCTCGGCCGGCAACGAGCGTCTGCACTGCACCATGAAGCGCACAGAGGACGACCCGGAGGTGGGCGGCCCATGCTACACGCTCTACCTGGAGTACCTGGGCGGGCTCGTGCCCATCCTCAAGGGCCGGCGCATCAGCAAGCTGCGGCCAGAGTTCGTCATCATGGACCCCCGGACGGACGGCAAATCAGGTGGGCCCCCTCGCCAGGGGGACGGAGGGCCTCGTGCTCAGTGTCGTCCCTGCTAACCCACGCGGGAAGGGTGCATGTTTGTGAGATGCGAGCCTGTGCGGGCTGGCTGGGAGCATCCTCGAAGCTGCTCCGTTACCAAAATCCTGTGGAAGTTAACGATTCTCTAAATGCATTTGCTGATGGGCTTTTAACAGCATTCGTGAGGCTTCGTGTGGTTTGAGCTGTGGATATCGGGCACGTCAGCTCCCAGTTAAGGGGGCGCTGGCATGGGCCTCTGGGAGCACTCTGTCCCTCTTTCATCGAGGGCCTTGACGTACCCTAGAGACAACCTGAACCGAACAGTGTGGTACTGTCTCCGCCCCTGCCAGAGCAAATGACATGTAAAATTTTCAGACCTTCAGTCTACTCCGCAGCCTCCTGCTCCAGTCTTGCCTCTGCCTGTCGCTGATACACAGTTAACTGCTTCTTAGCCGATTGCCAAGGAAAATTCCTTGCTCATCTATAAAGATTTTGGCATGACGAGCACTCATTCCTTCTAGAACCCCTCTCCTCTGCTGAGCTGCATGACTCAGTTGATGTGTGTTCAGGGTGCTCACTGCACACCTGTCCCTGTGATTCTGTTTTGTGAGGCTTCCGAGGGAAGGGCTTTGTTCTTTTCATTTGTGGCCAGTATGCCCGCTCAGTGTCCTCAGCCAGTGACCGCTGAGGCCTGCACGCCTCTGTCAGTGGTACCTCCCAGGTTAAATGTGCCGCTGCCCCATGAAGTTTTGTCCTGCACCGACAGCAGAGTGAGCAGCCCTGTCCTCTGTGCTTGTCACCCGTCCGTCGGGCTGCTGGTAACCCGAGGGGCACACAGTAGTCATGTTGGGGTTCTGTCTGCCCCCAAATCCTGAGGGCCTAGAGGGAGGGACCTGAGCCATCTTTGTACACCCAATGCCTGCAAGCACCTGCCCTTGAAACAATGTGAGTCGAATTCGGTTTGTTTTCATTCATTTAGTACCTGTTCTTTCCACGCCCCGCTTCCCATTTACTCTCTCACCTGGATTGGCCTGTGCCCCTGCTTATGTCCCTGAAGCCACTGTGAGTGTGGTGTGACCGGACTTACCCAGTGTCACAGTGCAGTGGGCTTTTCCAACCTTGGCCGTCCTTGCCCCTCCAGTTTTTAATTGGATTTTTTTGGTCTTTCGGTGCACGTTAGGAACTAGTATCAAGAGCAGAAAGACCGAGGGGAGGGGTTGGGGGCTGGCAGGGAGGCAACTGAAAGGGAAGGAGAGCGGGAGTCAAAAGGAAGGAAGGAAGGAAGGGAGGAAGGGAAAGGAAAGGAAAGGAAAGGAAAGGAAAGGAAAGGAAAGGAAAGGAAAGGAAAGGAAAGGAAAGGAAAGGAAAGGAAAGGAAAGGAAAGGAAAGGAAAGGCAGGCAGGCGCGCAAAGTGAGAAAACCAGGGGAACAGCGGATGTCGACTTAGAAGGAAAAGTGACTTTAGGGGAAGAAGAAAGGAGCCCGAGGTGATTAGAAACGGCTGAAGGAGGGGAGCAGAAAGGTCCTGAACCCAAGTGCTCATCATGCCTTCTTGCCTAACATCCTCTCTCTGAGCTTCCCCCCATGTACACAGATTTATGAGACTTGCACGCACATCAGGTGTTGAAGGGGTCTTAGGTGAAGAGCTTGCTTCTTTCCCCCTGGGTGACACATTTCCCACTGGAAAGCAGGGCAGACGCAGCACATAGGGTGGCCATGGGGCTAAGCACGCTTCACCCCACCGCTCCCCCCACCCCCAGGCCTGAACCGCAGGGAGCCCGGCCTGACCGCGCCAGCACCTGCTTCTCCTTAGTGTTCACATTATCAGCTCACACCAAACACAGACTGGCTCAACTGCCGACACTCCTGGGGAGTGAGATGTTTTATTTTTGTAATTAAAAGAGTGAAAACGTGAAGCAAAGCAAATCAACAGTGTGTATTCGATGCCTGCTTTGTGCACGGTGCTTGAGCTTCCTGTGGTCATGAAGCAGTGCCAGGCGTCTCTGCTCTCAAGGAGTTTATAACCTGCTTTGGGTGATAAGACAGCTTAACATTTGAAAACTTCAATAAAAAAAAGTCAAGATTTAAATACCTCAAGTCAGAAACAGAAGACTTGTCACAAGACAGGACAGGACGAATGGCCAACTGCACGGTGTACGTAAAGTGACCCAGAGGAGGGAAGGGTTCCTGATGTTGGGGAGCCAGGCGTTCTCATTGGGCCACCTCCCTGCGGGTCACCTAGGATGCTCGGCTCCTGCCCCTCACGTGGATTCAGCAGAGCTGGGGTGAGGCCTTAGGGATCTGCAGCCTGGTGGGTGCCCAGGCCACTGTTGCGGTCTGAAGTTCGTGACCCGCTGTTGTAAGGGTTCCCCAAGCACATAACAGGTGTCCTCCTCCTAATCACCAGGGTATATTTTTATGGCAGGTAGCATGAGTCCCAATAATTTTTTTAGCAAAAAAAAAATCCACAATTTTTCAAAAGATATTTTTACTCAGAGCTTGCTATGGACTGAATTGTGCCCCCCCACCCCATTCACATGTTAAAGCCCTAACCCGCAGTGAAGCTGTATTTGGAGACAGGGCTTTTAGGAGGTGATTAAGGTTAAATGAGGTCTTAAGGGTGGGCCCCTAATCCAATAGGATAGATGGCCTCATAAGAAAAGGCAGAGGGAGAGATCTCTGCGCACGTGTGCGTGCGCGCGCGCGCACACACACACACACACACAAGTATCAAGGAAAGGCCATGTGAGCACATAGCAAGAAGGTGTGTGTCTGCAAACCAGGAACCCAGCCGTGCTGGCTCTCTGATGTTGGGACTGCTCAGCCTCCATTATCTCATGAGCCAGTTCCTTATAATCTCCCTTCCTCCCTCGTGTCTGTCTGTCTGTCTATCTGTCTCTGTTATATATTTATCCCTTGTTGGTTCCATTTCTCTGGAGAACCCCAAATAATATAGATTTTAGTACTGAAGTGGGGTGCTGCTATAACAAATACCTAAATATGTAGAAGCAGCTTTGGAACTGGGTCATGGGTAGAAGCCGGAATTGTTGAGAGGTACATGCTAATAAAAATATGGATGCTAGAGCAATTTGTGGTCAGGGGTCAGACAGAAACGAGGTACGCGTCACTAGAAACTAGAGGAAAGTGATCCTTGTTATAAAGTGGCAGAGAACCTTGCTGAACTGTGTTCTAGGGTTTTGTGGAAGATAAAACTCTCAAGCCAACCAAATCGGATATTTAATTGAGATTTCCGAGTAGTTCTGAAAGAGTAGCTTGGCTCCT
>NW_006438073.1:4018217-4033143 GCF_000325575.1 Pteropus alecto
AGACAAACTGAAGAAGGAATGTTAAGCAGAAAGGAAGCAGAACTTGAAGATTGGGAAGTTCTCGCCTATTCTTACAGGACGAGATGAAGGACGGCTGTCGGATGGCTCGGATCTGACAGGATGGGGTGATGGAGCTATCTGACCGGGAACGTGCCTGTTCTTCAAGGGGGGAACATGACCCCAAAGGCGATCCAGAGGCCATCGGGGCCATCGCTTTGGTTTCAGCAGGCCAGACAGCCTCCACCTGGAGGCTTGAGGACAAGAACCTAGCTCAGGAGAGCCGTGGGGCCCCCCACCTCAAGACATGGGGGTGACACTGCCACCTCAGTAGGCCTGGAAGGCCGAGTGTCGAACCAAAGAAGAGGATTCTCGAGCCTTCAGATCTCGTGGCGCTTGCCTTACTAGATCTCAGACTTGCTCGGGATCTGTCCCCCGTCCTTCCCTCCCGTTTCTCCGTTTGGAATGGGGCTGTCTATCCGGGCCTGTGTCGCCGCTGAGTCTTAGAAGCACATAACTTGCCTGGGTTCACAGGTTCACGGCTCCAGAGGAATTTTGCCTCGGTGTGAATTGTGTCTTGCATCTCACCCATATCTGATTTACATATTTAGATGAGACTTTGGACTTCAGATGTTAGTGTTGATGCTGGAATGAGTTCAGACTTTGGGGCTGTTGGGATGGAGTTGAGTGTATTTTGCACACAAGAAGGACATGAATGGAGGGAGAACTAGGGGCCGTATGCCGTGGACTGAATTGTGTCTCCCGTAGTTTCACATGTTGAAGCTGTAACTACCAAAGTGACTGTATTAGCAGATGGGCTTTTAGCGGTTCATTGTGGTTAAATGAGGCCGTGAAGGTGGGATCCTAATCCAGTAGGATTGGTGGCCTCATAAGAAAAGGAGGCAAGGTCTGTCTGTCCACACCGAGGGAAGGCCATGTGAGGACACGCACGAAGGCGGCCATGTGCATGCCAGGGGGACAGCCCTCACAGGGCCTGACGGTGCCAGCACCCCGCTGTCAGGCTTCGGCCTCCCAGACTTTGAGAAACTACCTAGTCTATGGCAGCCTGAGCAGACTAAGACAACTTATATTTAAAAGCTTTTAAAACCACATTTAAAGATTTCTTAAAATTTTAATAATATATCTGATTCAAGCTGCATATTTTGAAAAGCCTTCAACCTAGATGAAATGAGCATATTTTTTAAAACTGACAAAATTGGCATGTGAAGCCCCAGTTACAGTTTTGGTTTTCAAAGAACAATCTCAACTTAACGTTTTTCTACAACTTGGATGTTTATTCCAGAATTTCCATGATAAATTGCTGACACCGCATCTGTAGAACTAAGAGATATACCCGGCCACCAGCCCTGACCTCCCCGAGTGTGGCTCTGATACAGTGTGCTGAGTTTCTGGTTTCCCCGAGTGTGGCTCTGATACAGTGTGCTGAGTTTCTGGTTTCTAGTTTGTTGATGACAGGTGGCAGGCACACAGGGCTCAGGGCACATTTCTCACACACCTCCTTTAACTCCCTTCTGTGGGGAGGTCCTCACTGCCCTTGGCTGAGTGGTTCCCAGCTGCGTCTGCACATGGGAGTCACTGGGAGCTGTAACAGTCATCAGTGTCCGCACCCCGCTCCCCGGGATCCTGCTGCAGTGGTGTGGGGTGCAGCCAGGCAGCACAGAAAAGACCTTTTTCTGTCAGGAGGTATTTATCGAGCCCCTGGGGTTGTTCTCGCCTCTGTGGTTACAACAGGTGGCAGGACCGGCACCTTCTTCCCTCGCGGAGTTTACACACCAGTCGGGGAGACAGACCAAAAAGCAGTAGTGAGTGCTTGTGCCCCCACCCACTCAAATTCGTAGCTCGAAATCCTGGTGCCAGCTGTGACCGTATTAAGAAGAGGTGGGAACTTTGGTGGGTGACCAGGTCACGAAGGTGGAGCCTTTGAAATCATGAAGCTAGTGCCTTATGGAAGAGGCTTCGGAAGAATCCCCAGTCCCTTCTGCCACAGCAAGAAGTCTGCAGCCCAGAGCGGGCTGTGACCAGAACCCAACCATGCTGGCACCCAGATCTCAGACTTCCAGCCTCCAGAACCGTGGGAAGCAAAGTTCTTTTGTTTATGAGCCACCCAGTATGTGGTATTTTGTTATAGCAGCCCAAATGGATACTCCATGAGTAAAGGGGAAAAAAGCAATGGAAGGCATGTAGCTTTTGCGAAATCCTGGCGTGAACAAGTAGGTCAGGAGTTGGGTGGACGACGCTTTTCTGAGTCGATGAACTGGCTCTGCGCTGTGAACACATGGAAGCATCCCCTGTGCTCACACGCACGTTTGAATCGTAGCCAAGCTTCCTCTGGTCCATTGACTCCTAAATTAAATAATACAAGGCACTGGTCAGGGCATGTGAATTAAGCCTTTTTATTTGATTGAACTCAAGGGCACACCACTGGAATTTGCAGGATTCACGAGTTGTGCCTTCTGATCCAGCAAGCGGAGTAAGAAGGGCTGGCCTGGTAACACGGCTGGGTATCAGCCAGCCTCCTTCCATGTTGCGCGCCAAGCTGTTCTGCTGCCCCCAGTGGCCTCGGAGAGGCCCCTGTTCACAGATGTCACCTCCATATGTGCAGAAATTTAGACATTGGATTGGATTAGCAAACTCATCCTTTAAAATGTAAACAACCTTCTTGAATGGTAAAATCACTCTCATTCTATAGTTCTATAAATTATTTCATTGTGATTGAACAATTCAGCTTTTTTATTACCTGGCAAGGTTCTCGCAGGCTCGAGGGAATGAGGCTTTAGTCAGCAAAGTGATTTTGGAGAATGTACTTCCAGTGAGGGCAGAGGCCTGGGGGTGGGACCAGGCAGGGGATTGGGTAGTGAAGGGATGTCAGGGGGTGGTGGCAGGAAGGCAGCAAAGGAGAGGGATTCTGAGGAGGATGGCAGACATGGACTTCGGCTCCTTAGCAGCTTTGTGATGGCCCCACCTCTGTGCACATCACCTGATGCTCTGGGGGCGCTGATCTTCCGCCTCCTGGGCAATTGATTGGCAAAGTTATCTTGAGTGGCTTCGATACAGCCACCCTCAGCAGAACCCAGAGGTACCCCTGAAAGTCCCACTGCACAGGCCTTCCTTCCGGCTCTATCAGCGGGACAGCCAGGCCCCCGCAAGGGACCTTGTGGCAGTGCCAGCAGACTGTCCTGCCGGCAGACATAAGTAGCTCCATCAGGTCTCCAGTCTAGAGCGGGCTCGGGCACAACAAGGGCCTTCCCAGGTCCCAGGTCAGAAGCAGATTCTTGAGGAGGTTCTGGGCAGCTTGGAAGCCGGCATGGACGCAGATGGATGCAGGTGGCGCCTGCTGGCTTGAGGTGGGGTACAACAGTGCAGCCATTTTGGTTTCTGCTTTTAGCATAGCCAAGTGCCAGATTATTTTCTCCATTCCAGAGGCGTTAAAATGCCATGCCCCCTTGGATAACAGTAGGAGCAATTGCTTACTTTTGCTTAGAAAATGTACCAGCATTCAGATGTCAAAGGAAAACGATACTCTGCTCTGCTTCACCCTCTAGACTTAAAACAATGGCCTGTAGAGTTGGTCCATCCCTTGGTTTCTAGTAATAATCTTTGTTAGGGTCTAATTGCTATCACTTCTCATCAATTTGTCAATTGGTGTCTTACCAGATGAGATCTATGGGAACAGCCTGATTTCTACCGTGATCGACAGCTGCAACTGCTCAGACTCCAGTGACATCGAACTGAGTGATGACTGGGCTGCCAAGAAGTCTCCCAAAATCCCCCGAGCTAGCAAGTCACCCAGACTCCCAAGGTAATCTCGGTCTTCAGGGGTGCTCCCCTTTTTTGTGTGCCTCTGGAGGCGTGTCTGTTGTCAGAATCTCACTGGAACCAACAGCAGGAGGGGCCAGCAGGAGGGCCTCCCACCTCTCAGGGCGGCCTGCGGTGATTGCAGCCTGCCTCTTTCACCTCCTGGGTGAAAAAAGACACCCAATAGGAAGTTTGCTAAACCCCAGGACTTCCCTAGGGGTCAGTGCTGATGACGGGTGGCATGGAGTAGCCAGAACTTTCTGGCTTACTTGTATATTTTTTTGTTTGAGAACAGTAAGAAAAAGGTTTTATATGTATGTAATATGTTGAAGACAATGCCAATTAAATGGCTATAATACTGTAGTTGGGGAAAAAAATAGTAAACCAAAAAAACCTGTAGCTCCTAAAGGCTTGTTTTGAAGAGCAGCAAAAAGCTAAGGAAGAGTAGACGGAAGGGCCTGTGGTGTTGCAGATAAGAAACACCATCTTCTCGTCCTGGCTCCACCTCCTCGGGCTGTATAAATGGACAAATCCTGACCTGGATACCAGTTTCCTGATCTGTGGAAGTTCATGGGTGGACCAGATCTTCACCTAGTTCTAAAAGTGCGTGATGCCCTGCAAAATTACATTTACATGCAGATATGTATCTGCCCAGATCGTAAACACATAATTCTTTGTGCAGGCGGTAAGCCAGTGTATTCACCAGCTGCTGAAGATAAAGAACATTTGCGTTGTTCTGGAAAGTCCCCTGGGCCCCTCCCATGCCATAGCCACTCCCTACAGTGATCACTGCTCCCGCTTCTGTCACATGAGTGGAACCAGTCAGTGTCCACTTTTTATATTTGGCTCTTTTTTTTTGCGTATTCATGTCGTGTCTGTCATAGTTTTTTTCGTTTTTGCTCTATGGAATTCCATTGCAGTGACTATACCACAGGTCGTGTATTGCATTTACCAGTTGATAGACATTTGGTGGTTTACAGTTCGGGCCTGTGATACATGAACCCAATGTAGACCTGCGGGTCTCGTTGTGGGCATGTGCACACACTCATCTCAGATATGTACTTAGGAGGGGAGTCACAGGGCTGGGGGTAGATAGATGTGTAACTATGAGAAACTGCCAAACAGAATTTATTCCAAGACGCCTGTACCATTCTAAACTCCCACCAGCAGTGTACGAGAGTTCAGCTGCCTTCACTCTCACCTACAATTGTATTGTCATTTAAAAAATAATTTTACCCATTCTGGTGGGTATGTAGTGGTATCTTCTTGTAGTATAATCCTCAGTGATTGATGATGCTAAGAAGCGTTTTATGTTTATTGGCCATTTGGGCATCTTCTTTTTGTGAAGTGTCTATTCAAGTCTTTGGCCCATTGTTTTTGAGTTGTTTTTTCTTATCGAGTTGTAAGATTCTTTATGTATCTAGCGATGACTCCTTTGTCAGATCTATGGACTGCCATCCAGTCTGATACATATGTGGACTTCTTCTGTCATGGTTAGTGCTTTTTGTGCCCTGATTAGGAAATTCTTGTCTGCCCTAAGGTCATGAGACCCTCTTGTGTTCTCTTCTAGAAGCTTCATAGTTTTAGCTTTCATACTTAGATCTAGAGTAATTTTTGTGTATAGTGTTAGAGGTAAATGTTCATTTTTTCCCATGTAGATATCCAGTGGCTTAGTAATCTGATTGATTTTTTCATATTTGTTCTAAGATTGTTAAATTAAAAATAAAATTAAGAATTTTCCTACACTTTTATAATGTTCCACCTTTTCCCATTACTTAAGCAGAAAGGACTTTTAACATATAAGCGACAAAATGTCCTGTAATGTCTTTTTAAAGTTTCTGGATGTCGCCATCCCTGTGGCTAGTCTGCTTCCTCCCGTCTTTCCCTGCATTGAAGGCCATCACGCAGTGGCCGGGCTGCTAGGCTGATGGTCCTCTCACAGGTTAACCTGCATAGCCGCATTGGGAGCGCTGGACATCTCATCCAGCTCTCCACAGTGCATGTGAGGCTTCGTGCCTTTCTTTCATAGAACGTCATCCACCTCACCATCTTCATTTTTATACGTCTCTTTGGGGTAGATTGGCATTAAATACATGTATCCCCATGGTTTAAACTGAGGACCACAGATCTAACGTAGGCTCAGAAGGCAGCAGAAAAACTTTAGTTCTACTGATTTGATTTAGATATTGCAGGTGCTGAAATGCTAGGTACGTTTGTTGAAATCCGGAGGTTGTATTAGCAGTTGTAAAGTTGCAGCTGTGAGGTGAGACATGACTCTGGGGCTGCTTTTGCAGACCCCTGGCAGCAGGCACGGGGACATTTCTAAACTCGTTCTAAGTCAGTAGAAAGTGAAAGACAGTTAATTTTCTGAGATTCCTTACAAACGAATCACTTAATTTCACTGTATTTTAAAATTTTTATTATTCAGTATACAACCTGTCTTCTTTCCTCTTGTTCATGAAGCAGAAGCAGGCAAGAGGGACTTGGTTAGATTAACGGGAATGGCTTCAAGGAACGCGACACCCCCAGTGACTGCTGGAAGGGGAAGGGAGTGCCAGGAGTGCGGGGCCTTCCCTGCGGTGGCGCCCGGCGCTCGACCTCCTGCCTTGTCTCCGCAGGATCAACATCGAGGCTCGGAAGTCTCCCAAGCTGTCCCGGGCCGCTCAGGAGATGTCCAGGTCTCCTCGCTTGCCCATGCGCAAGCCCTCCATCGGCTCGCCCAGCCTGACGCGAAGAGAGTTTCCCTTCGAAGATGTCACTCAGGTAGCGTCTCGGTCCCGGTGATCACACACACTGGCCGCAGGCTGCGCCGCCACTGCTTCTCCCCTCCCAGCGCTTCGCCCCTCCCAGCCTCCCAGCGCTCCGCCCCTCCCTGCACTCCTCCCCTCCCTGCACTCCTCCCCTTCATAATGCGCCACTGCTTCTCCCCTCCCAGCGCTTCTCCCCTCCCAGCGCTCCGCCCCTCCCTGCGCTCCTCCCCTTCCTAGTGCTCCTCCCCTTCCTAGTGCTTCTCCCCTCCCCAGCGCTCCTCCCCTCCCAGCGCTCGTCCCCTCCCAGCGCTCCTCCCCTCGCCAGCGCGCACCCCATGGTGGCCAGACCCTCCCTACCCCGTGTCCATGCTAGTCACTGAGTCCCAGAAACCAAGCGTACGGATCTAGAACCCTGTTGGTCCTTGTCACCGCCCCTGCCTTCAGGCAGGCCGCGTCAGCTCTGAGTGCAACCTCAGACGCCACCTCACCCCACTTCCTTTGAGCCTTTGCTCTGCCTGGGTCACTGGGAGCCCCCATGCGTCCACACCTCACTTCTCGTCTGCCGTGAAGGCTTCGCTCTCTGCTCAGACACGTTCGTTCCCTTGTGACCCTGACTGGTTTCTCGGTGACCTTCCGTGTGCGGAGGTCACACACCTCGCGTTAGGTCAGCAGCTCTTTGAGGAGCTGAGCTTTGTTCATCACGTGATTGCCCCCGTTCACACACGCGCGTGGCGTGGGCACAGCGATCCCTTTGTAAATTCTTTTGAACTTCACTGAGGAAACAGATAATTGGGTGGTTTCAGGATGTAACGATATCAGTGCCGCTGATGTTTCTAGGAGAAATATCAAGGATAAAAATGGATTCAGAGCCAGGACCCTTTCGAGTCCACTGGTTGGGGGAAAGACGAGGTGAAGGGAAATGCGCGCCAATCCCTTTGGTGGCCTTTCGAACATGCGCAGACTCGCTGGGACATATCTGCCTCTCGCTGCCGACCTGAGGCTCACAGCTCTGTGAGGCGCCCTCTGAAAACAGGTGCCTGACATGCGCAGTTGGCTTCCGGTCTTAACAATGGTGGAAGAAATAGGGAACGAATGCCTGCGGCAGTGCACACCTGTGGGCCTCTAAGCACTTTTTAAGTGTTAGCATTCTTACTTAAGTGATCAATGGAAGACATGAAAGTAGATTGTGATTTTTTTTCCCCCTTTTTTTTCTCCCACAGCACAACTATCTTGCCCAGGTCACCTCTAATATCTGGGGAACGAAATTCAAGATTGTGGGCTTGGCTGCTTTCCTGCCAACCAGCCTTGGTGCAGGTAAAAACCATGTCCGTTCTCTGCCCGCTCTCCCAGTTGCAGCTCAGACTGAAACAACCAATTTCAACCCTCAGTGGCCTGAAATAGAAAATGAGCTCTTACGACATCAAAAGATTAGCCTGAACTTTACCATCCAACCTTGACGCCAGCCACTGTGATTTCACAAAAATCAGAGTGATCACTCAAATTGTGTTTTTTGCCAGTGGTGCTTTCATTTTTTTTATATAAGCCCTGACTTATAAAAATGACGGAAATAGCCAAAATCTCTCAGAGCTCTCAGAGGTTTCTGTTTATTTTGATTTCTCGCCTTTCACAGCATGCAGGTTTGGCATCAGTATTTTAGGTTCTTGCGTTAAAAGAAATTCCTGAAGAAAGTCAAAAAGAAAGAGTTAAAGACTATACGGAGAAGCTGGCCAACTGGTGAATCTTTATAGGCGTCATCTCTAAGTACCAGATAAATGCCCTGGCCATGAAAGTTTCAGATAGTAAGGAAAAGGGAAGTAAGGGAGTCCAAAGCCAGCTGGAACCTGGAATCTGCGGTCTCATCAGTGCTCTGGATAAAGCCCGCAGTACTGAGTTGTCACATTTACTTAGGGACGGGAAGCAGTGAAATGGCAGGAGACCCTTTCCAAGCAGCTTCATTCTGATGGGCACATCCCAATGCGGGCCCCGGAGGTGTGTTGTTCCCCCACCACCTTGCTGGGCTTCCTGATCATTTAATGTGCACACATGTCTCTGGAAGGCTGTCTCGGCCAGGTAGGGTTCACCTGTGGCTGGTGGCCCCATCTCGAATGTGTTCTGAAAATGATTTTTGAAAAATTCTGAATCTGCCTATAAGAGTTGTTTCAGATGCTCTTAGATCCTTTTAAATAAATTCTTCTTGCAAATCAGATGTTTAAAAAGACCCACTGCAATGTGTGCATCTTCAGAGACTTATTAAATAGTGCTGCATTTCATTTGGAGGTTTCTCAGCTCAAAGAAAAAGAGGAATAAAAGTAAAACATAAAACTGATTTAGGAAATGACAATAGACTGTCCCTGTACATAATGCAGACAAATCTCTTAGAATATTTTCAACAACCTGCAGACTCTGATGACCACAAAGCCTGTTCCTTGGTTACTTGGCAGCGCTCTACTGATGTATCAGCTGATTCTAATAATCACTATTTGCCTATCATGCTTATCTCGTCAGTAAGCTGAGAACTTAGCCATCTGCCTACGGTGAACACTGAGAAAAGGAATGGAGGTGTGGATATCCTTAAAGGGTCTTTTCACTCTGCCCTTATTCTTTGGATGTTGAGAAGATCCACAAATAAGTCAACAAAGACCTCAAGATGGCAGGGTCTGTAGGTGCCTCTGAGACACGTGCTGCTCCCATATGAGGAATCTGAGTGCCCAAGACAAAAGCTTTCTGAATGACTGCAGGGAAATAACTGTCCTTATCACTGACCTTTTTAAAAAGAGTATTTTGGCTATTACTGTTCATTTGTCGAGCTAAAAGAATTTTCCACTTGATTCAACTCAAGAAAGGATTTGAAGTCTTGGATTCTGGAAGATATGTCACATATGGCTCCCTATTAATCTTTGGTGTTCCAGTGGATTTAAAATGGAGTGCTGTTCACATACTGGACATTTGTTTCCTGCAATTAGAATGATTGGGCCCATGTAATTTTTTCATTTTTCATTTTTTATGTTTCTTAATTTTTTCCATATGGAATAAACTCAAAATTCAAAAGACTTAAAAGACTATAGTACAGTAAAATCTCTCTCATCCTCACCCCTAGCTGCCTACTTTATTTTCCCCTGGAGGCAACTGATGTTATTTTTTAATCCCTCCTGAAATTTTTATTTCTTTGTTAATCTGAATAACAACGAGTAGTGCTTTAATACATTAGTTCTTAAGCTATATGGAATCATCCAGAATTTTTAAGCCAAAATTCATACTCTCTAATGTGAATGTGGACGAGAAAGATGAACAGTACTGACCACCGGGCTGGAAAGTCATCTTAGTCCATGCCAGGCCCACCACCAGCCTTACGAAGGTGCTTCCAAAAAGAAGGCCACCATGCATGGGAATGCTGGCCAGTTGGCCACCAGGCTGTTGGAGGTGACAGCTGTGGAAAGAGAATTTGGCTGATCTTAACAAAAAAGAAAATAATAACGATGAACCTCTACATACCTCATAGGAAAGAGTATTCAACATAAAAGAAAGTTAACAGGAAATTTCATCTTGATTTTAACCTATTGTGAGACTTAAATTCAGATTCATTATTTTTTTAACTTACTTTGTTTCCTCTAAATCTTTTAGTTGCAATCTAGGCTTTCTCTCAAATGACCTTGTCAATCAAATCAAATCTTAGCGTTTAAAGAAACCATGTGGAAGTTCCCTGTAAATTGCTACACTGATTCTGCAGTTGAAATCGAAGTCATTAAAACACGAACCCAGTCTGAAAGGAGGCAGCGTGTTGTCCTTGCCAGACCCGTGTCGCCCCTCACCTCGTGGCTGCTTTGCAGCAGCTCCTTGACTACCCAGGAGTCCCCGGAGCTCAGCACTCTGGTTATCACAACCGTCTTCGCTAAATTATCCTTCTGACTGCAAACGAGGTTTTTTTAAAAATACATTTATCATGCCCCAGCTCATTCCAAGAAAGAATTTAAGCCTAAGATAGGTTTTTAATACCCTACAGACAGAGCACAGGCAGAGCGCTGGGCTAGACCGAGAATTCGTTACTGAACCCAGACCACGGCGCGGTGTCGGGGCGGGCTCCAGGGAGCGGGGGAGCGGCCTATTGCGGGTCTGTCCTCACGGCAGGGGAACCGCCACCCCACTTCTCCCTGACTCTGTTGGCGCCTGGGCTCTCGTCCTCATGTCTCTGCTAACCACCTCCTCTCCTCCCCACCAGTCATCTATAAAACCAGCCTCCTGCATCTCCAGCCGCGGCAAATGACCATCTATCTCCCAGAGGTCCGGAAGGTTTCCACGGACTATGTCCATTTACCTGTCTTCAGCCCGAATGTCTTCAGTGAAGATGAAGATGATTTACCAGGTATGTTCACACGGCACCTTTGTCAGGAGCCCGCCCTCAGTGGATCGTGGCAGGGGACACAGTGGTCGTCGCTTCACAGCCTGCTCGGGAGCTCTCTGGGGAACACCTGAAACCCACCCCCTTACTCACAGGGCAGGGAGAGAGGAAGTGAGGGGCGGCTACTCGGGTTGGCCGGCAGCAGGTTTGGTGATCAGGAGAACTTATGAGGCTTGTCCTATGCGGCTGCACCCACCACCAGAATCTCGAAGGTTGGTGCTGAGCCCCCGACGGGTCAGGTGCGTCCCCCATCCAGATAGTCTCAGCACCCCGTCTCTGTCCCAAGGCTGTGTCCTCGGGGCGGCTTCCGGGAGTGGGGAGGGCAGGCGGAACGCACAGTCCAGAGACAGGGCACAGGGGGCCTCCAGTGGCCCGGGCCCAGCTCCCAGGCCAGCCAGGGGTCGTGTCTTCTCTGACCTCCCCCAACAAGATTATGGCATGTAGATTGTGCCTGCTGCCATGGCATGGAAAAGGAGTGACTTCCTCAGTAAGGTTTGTGGTGTAGTGGCATGTCACAGGAGAGAGATCACATACTATCACTGGTTTGGGGAGGAGGGAAGCCACTAGAGCAAGGACGATTAAGGTGGCCGTGCTGCCTCACATTCACAGAGCACCTCATTTCATCCTCGCAGTAATCCTCTTAGTCATGTGCCCAGATAAAGAGGAGCTAAGGGACTGAGCGCGTCTCAATGAAATCAGAACTGAACCCCAGTCTCGCTGACCCCAGCTAGCCCTCATCCTTGTAATCCCTGCTTAGAGCATGGCATCATTCACATGGTCCTCTGCTGCTCATGGAGCCCGGTGTCTCAAACCCATCCCCAGGTGGAAAACCTTTGCATTTAAACACCTCGCTCCCAACCTGCAGTGCAGGTCTCAGTGGATAGAAGCCTGGTCTCAGTCAAAGGTAAAATCTGATACAAGTTTTTTAAAATCCCAGTTTACAAATTTTCAAATAGCTAAAGCATCTTAAATTAATTTTAAGTGTTTCTTAGTGGGGGGAAACCTATTTTGGTTAATAGATAAGAGTGATTTCTAATTAGTCTGCCAGTTATTTATATGTAACTCTTCTCAGAAAAATCCACTTTCAGTTTTATAAATACGGAGACCCTTCTCCTTAACCACCAAGCAAGGGTCTGAAAACCTCTGCTTTCTGAGCCGGAGGAACCCCGCATTCTCCTGTATCTGGTCGTTCTGGAACAGAGGGCCTCTCATCCTCGCTGTGGGATGGGGAGGGACACACATCCCCCCTTAGACTCTGAACTTCGGGGAGTGGTTTACCTTCTCTCAGCCCAGGTTTTACGTGTAAAATTACCTGTCCTGTGCTTTCTGACAGTGACAGGAGCCATCCTTGATTCTCTGATGGCACACCTCTCCTCATAGGCGGAGCTCATGGTCTAGACTAGTGGTCCCCAACCTTTCTGGCACCAGGGACCAGTGCTGCTATGAGAATCTAATGCCTGACGATCTGAGGCGGAGCTGAGGTGGTGATGCTGGCACTGGGGAGCGGCTGCAAATACAGATGAAGCTTTGCTGGCTAGCCCACCACTTTGCTCCTGCTGTGCGGCCCGGTTCCTAACAGGCCACGGGGTACCAGTCCACAGCCTGGGGGTTGGGGACCCCTGGTCTAGACTAACACAGTGCTAATGGGCAAGGTTTTGCAATCACGTAAACCTGCAGTTTGGTGAAGCCTCATATACTTGAGTTTTATCGCTCGTCCCCTGCTATTTGAGAATCGTGGATTTAGAAGTGTCTTACACGGTCCCCTTAACTCCCTCCCTGCTCCCCCAGAATGTGGCTAATATAGCTCTCTCCAATGCTCAGCTGTTTTTGCTGCTGTCATTAACTGTCTGCGGTTCTCAGTGAGAGGAAGGAACGTTTTGTCTCAGGCTTACACTTCACGCTGGCAACACGGCAGAGACGCCTTCAGCAGGCAGATGCCTGTCCCCGGTAACCCCTACAGACAAGAGAGCATGTGGAAGAGAGGCTGAATAGGAACAACAGAAAACTTGAGATGTGTAGCCAGGGGAGAGTGACATCTCACTGGAGGACCTGAGGGAAGGCAGGGAGGGAGGGGATGGCTGTTACAGGTACCAGGAGATGGGCTTAGCTTTTGATGAACCAGGGAGCTTCATTCTGTAATTCCGGTGGAAGTTCATCCAGCCTTTATAGTTATCCCTTTCAGTCCTGTTTCCTGCCCATGAATTAGTTGCCACAACACTCAGAGAGGCCAGTTGAGCAAACTTGCCAGTGCTCAACAGACACTTTAGACAGGACAGGACAGCGGGTCTGAGCACACACATGTGTGTGCAGGCCATTGCTCAAGCAAGCGCTTCACTAACTTCCCACTGAAGCCTGTGGCTGTATCCAGTGTGGCTCCGCCTTACATGCTGTTTGAAATGCTCACAAGCAGATAAATTAGGAAACGAGCCTTCCCCTAACATGCAGATTTGCTGAGGATTCTTTTTTTCGGTTTCTCTACTCCATTTTACATGGTTCTGTTTACAGGAACTTCACATACATACACATTTCAGAAACACGTCTGCCCCGTGGCACATCCCACATTGACCAGCCCATGACCTGGATAAACCCACCCAGAAGCTGAGGCGTGCGTCCCGGGTTGGTTTCATACTGTGCCCTTGCCTCTTCTTCCACAAAAGAATGGGCTGTTTTGTGAATATCACGAGTAAAAAGCATCTTGAAATAAGTATTTGCCATGGTACCATTACATGGTACCAAACGGAGAAGGTTCAGAAGTGTATTCATTGAAAAGCCCTAACAATGTCCTTAGCTGATGGACAAGGGCGGCTGCCCTGCAGGGCCTACCACAAGCAACGCTGCGTGTCCTTCCGAAACAGCAGAGAAGCTTTGTGTAACGTATGTGAACAGTCCAGCTTTCCCCAAGCAAACACATCTGTTGATAGCAGTTGCATTTTGTATGCAAAAAGACTGGATGAGTTGAGAAATATTGCTTATTCTGACCCCGTTTCGTGGCACTTTTTTGTAAGCAGCTCATTTTCCTCATTTCCTTCCAGTGACGGGAGCGTCCGGCGTCCCGGAGAACAACCCGCCTTGTACCGTGAACATCCCTATCGCACCCATCCACAGCTCTGCGCAAGCTATGTCCCCCACGCAGAGCATCGGCCTGGTGCAGTCCCTGCTGGCCAATCAGAACGTGCAGTTGGACGTCCTGACCAATCAGACCACGGCCGTTGGGGCCCCTGAGCACGCAAGTGACAACGCCACCCAGTACCCAGTCTCCAACCGGTACTCCAGCCCGGGACAGGTGATCTTCGGAGGTGTGGAGATGGGCCGTCTCATCCCGAACCCTCCACAGCTGTCCCTGCCGTCGGCCCCGGGGGTAGCCCAGTTGTCGGTGGTGGACCACGGAGGGGACCGCGAGCTCGAGCACCTGCAGAAGCCGGTCAAGGCGCTGCGGCCTGCCCCGTCGCTGGCTGCTGAGGGGGATGCCGTGGTGTTCGGCGCCACCCAGGAGGTCCAGGTGGCGAAGTTGAATCCCCCACCCCCTTACCCAGGAACGATCCCGGCTGCCCCAACCACGGCAGCGCCGCCGCCCCCGCTGCCGCCCCCGCAGCCCCCGGTGGACGTGTGCTTGAAGAAGGGCGACTTCTCGCTGTACCCGACGGCGGCGCATTACCAGCCGCCCCTGGGCTACGAGAGGATCACCACCTTCGACAGCAGCGGCAACGTGGAGGAGGTGTGCCGGCCTCGGACGCGGATGCTCTGCTCACAGAACACCTACACCCTCCCTGGCCCGGGCAGCTCGGCCACCCTAAGGCTCACCGCCACCGAGAAGAAGGTGCCCCAGCCCTGCACCAGCGCGACCCTGAACCGCCTGACGGTCCCGCGCTACTCCATCCCCACTGGGGACCCGCCCCCCTACCCCGACCTGGCCGGCCCGCTGGGTCCGGTCCGGGGCGCCGCGCAGCGGCTGGACGGCGGTCTCATC